>NC_064626.1:595058803-595360366 GCF_023864275.1 Schistocerca cancellata
TTCTTTTATTTCTGTATAGTAGAATATAGATGCTTGGTGGTGGCGTAGTTTGATGCCATAATCTGGATTGACATGTATGAAGTCAGGTAGAGTGAATAGTGTTCTGGTTAGTGTCATGTGTCGATCCCCAGCAGATCAATTTGTCCACCATAGATCCCATGTTAGTATAGCGTTTTTTAAATAAAAATGTTTGTGTGATGTTTCTTTAATAATTTTTTTTGTCTTGTCATGTTTAAAATCAATAAATCGGTTGTGAATTAGACTGAAACTTCTCCCTGAATGCTATTTAACAGTTCCTTCCCTTTTTATTATGGCAGTCTAGATATGAAACATAAGGTGTAGCGTTTTCACTTGGTGTCTACTGCATGGATCTTTTACTTCATTAACTATAATCATCTTTCATCTTCTTTGCGAGATTAGAATCTAATATTCTTTCTACTCTTTCAGTGATACTTTGAGTGAATATTTTGTAGAATACGGAAAACAGGTTGCTAGGTCTTACGTTCGTTATATGTAAAATACAGATCGTCCTTTTTTCATAACATTCTTTCTTTCATAAACTCTGGTTTAGATATTTGTACTGAGACATCACCATATCCGGCGACTCCCCTTCGTTGATCACTACAATGGTTTTTTATATCTTTCCTGATTTTAGTTGCGATGTGTCATCCTTGAACTGTACAAAACACCGAAGAAATTGTAGGGCTCTAAGACACGAGTTGAAATCATAATGGCGACAATTAGAAGCCCACGTGGACTCTGGCTGTTAAACGCAGAGCTCTTTGGATGAGGGCTAACTCTTACTAGAGCGAACCGCTGGTAAACTGCTCAAACAAGCTACTTGTGCCATTCCCATATTGATGTGTAATTACCTTTTTTGTTTAGGAATCTGATAGAGAATATTGCCAATATTAACAACTAGTAGTTTGAACTGGAATGGTTGTCAGTTTCATGTGAAATAGATGTTCTTTGTACATTTTGTACAAAAAGCTAGAAAATCCAGCATCTAGATTCTGTTTACAAATCAGAAGAAATGATCAGCCTAAATGCAGGTTTTCGATGTATCTAAAATTACAGAAATTATTCGTGTTTTTCAAAATTTTGGTAGAAACCGTTTACACGAAGCAGTCTTTTGTGTTAGAGTACATTAATTTTGTCATTCCAACATAATCAGTTACATTAGTGATACTGCTTTAAATTTCAGAATTGTGTCTCAAAATGGACAGAAATAGAGTTTTTTTAAGTGGGTGTACTACTGAATTCAAAGGCGTGACACCGTAGACAAAGGCAAATGCGCGTGGTTGTAAAATGATGAATCTGAGTTTCACAAAGTTTTTCATTAGATATGGAGCTACAAAATTATTACGTTTCGGTAGAGCCCTTAGAAACGAAGCCGTAAGAGGTTTTGAGGCGAAGATGCAGCTAAAACTGTACGTCTGGATGACTGGAGAGATTATCGAGCCTCTTGCCGCTTGCTGAAGCCAGCTCAGACGCTCCGTACTGGCAGTCGATAAGGCTTTTAAACTACTCACTCAGGGAGCCAGTGACATACAGAGTGCAAAGGTCAGATAAAAGAAGTGGCTTTTTGTTGTGTGTGTGTTGTCCTCGGAACCGAGTGTGGCAATTTGACACAGCTTAATAACGCGAAGGTAACACGTATAGCGATTGGACAATGCACACTGAACAGAAATGCAGGTGCTAGCCACGTCTGCAGGTGGCGCTGTATTCGATCTCAAATGGAACTTGTACAATGCTCTCAATACGTTGAAAATGTCAGCAGTGGCCAGTACAATATTCTATGTAGCTACGAATGCATTACGTTGGAGAGAAGTGAAATCGGACGGGAGGATTGGTGGTGCTCGTGTGATAGGTACTTCGTAACCGAGGTGTTCCGTGTATCAAGAGGCACTGTATAGGAGATTTGTACTGCGTACAGGGAAAGTGGAAGGAACATCATCCGCTAAGTCACAACGCGGAAGAAAGTGTGTGTTGAAGGATCGTGACAGTCATTGAAGAGCACTGTGACGAAAATAAGAGGATGACAGCTGAAAAAGTCACTGTAGAACCGAATATGTCACTCGTGAACCCTGTCAGCACCAAGACAACACGAAGAGAACTCCAAAATCTGGGAATTCCAAAACCTCATATCAGTGATGCAAATACCCTTAACAAGAAACTTAGTGTCGAAGCCATAAAAGCTGGACTATGTAGCAACAGAAGAAAGTCGTTTGATCAACAGAATCTTGTTTCACACTGTATCCAACTTCTGGCCTAGCTACGTGAGACGCAGGCCATCCCAAGCCTATGATGCAGAGGGCTTGCTGCCAAGTGTCAAACATGCCAGGGATTCAGCGATGATTTGAGCAGCCATATCCTGGTATCCCATGGGCACCGCGGGTGCACTGCGAGGCCGCATTACTGTCCGGGATCATGTGATAGTTTGTCTCATCAAGTCCACTCCATGGCACAATCTTTGTCCCGAAAAAGTGATGCGGCGTTACAGGACCACGGGACCCCTGTTCACACAGATCACATCGTCCAGGACTGACTTTTTGCACGCGGATGGATTATCGCATCTCCCCTGGCCATCTCTGCCCCCAGTTATCAATATTATTGAGCATTTGGGCTCTATTTTGGAGAGGATGGTGCGTGATTTCTATGCACCTCCATCATCGTTACCTGAGCTTGGCACTGTTTTTCAGGAAGAATGATGTAAGATTCCCTTGGAAATCATACAGTACCTCTATTTGCCGAATACCGACGGTTTTCCTACACCCTATTAGGCATGGTAATTTATTGCGTTTTTGATTTTTCAGTATTTGGTGGAAGACGCGCATGGAACTTTGTTATTTCATCGGCGGTTGTTGGACTTACATGGTCAGCACCTTAGTGTGTAGGCTGCACAAACTGTTCCTTAGAGCTATCGGCTGGCTGCAGCGTTCTTTATACTATGTGCTATATTCATTTGCATTTGAGTTGTCCTCGGTTTTATTTCGAGAGTTTACCAGTCGCAATTTGGCTAACTTACATTGCTGAAATAGCTATTCCTGTTTATAGGAATTGAGCGCTGTTAATAATTTATGAATATTACTGTTGAGCCGGTTTGGTGTAATTTACTTTGTACTCAGGTTTAGTGTGATTTCAGTTTTACAGTAAACTGTTTAAGCTGAAGCCATGTAGACGTTTTTATTTAAATTTTATTCATAGATTTTGTTTGAAGAACTAGCTTGAGTTGTCGAAAATTAAAATCAAGCAATGTAAATTTGGTTGTCTCTTGGCTATGATTTGCATTTTGGTCAGTACTATGTTTAATGAGACAACCGCTGCCTATCTATGAGAGTTCAAATAATATTTCTCTGATTTAAGTAACGGATATTTTTCATATTGTTGTATAGTTGATCATTGCTTGCTCTGATCTGCTGTGCTTACAGCTGTGAATTAAAATGTCAACTAAATATTTATTGATGGTTGATTTGTTTTTTGCAACATGTGTCAACTGCAACGTTGTTGACTGTTCTAACAGTAGCTGATCTCTTCCTGTGCTTTATTGAATTAATTTTGAGATAGTTCTGGCCAATGTTACGATTCCAAACCCCATCCGAAAATCGCTAAGGTTTCAAATAGTAAATGTTTATTACTCATTTTTTCCATTCGGTTGTGTTCGTCAGCTCAGACGTGTTCAAAGAAATTCCTCATAGTTTACTTAAATAAATTTGTCTTTTTTCTGGGTGAAGTGTTATGTTTTTCTGTAGCGTGGCACCTTACCACTCCCACCTCGTCACTTCGTTTATGAAGTTAGGAAAGTGCTACTCTGATGTATGTCGTGCAGACGAAAATAAGTGGCGTTAACTTTCAAACGGTATACATCATTGAGATATATATGCGTGAGTATTGTGTTTAGGTTCATACGCTTCCGTCCATTGGTGGACTAACTCGTTTCATGTTTTATTTTGTTTAATCAGATTGATCTTAATTAATGCAAATTATGACTGACTGACCACTGATTGCAAGGATCGAACCATTAATCCCTGTCTTAAAAATTTTCTCTAGGTTGTGTATTAGCTTATATGGGTCGTAGCTCTGTGTGTGCAGGTTAAATGTGTTTTCATGAGCCGCAGTGGGAGGATGGGGAGACCAGTTTCTACGAGCCCCTAGGGTACCCTGGAGAGCACGGTGGGTGTCTACTGGGACATTTACGGTCCATGTCATTGGCAAGCATGGGGGTGCCAAATGGATGGCAGATGCGGCTTTTTTTCAGTCTGTGGGACGATGTGGGGTCCCCGACTCTTAAGTAAAACGCCAGTATAACGATATGCTTGTGTTTGTCACTAAATTTTTCCTCTTTTTAAGTTGGATGACTTACTGATGCCTGGGGTCCACAGCTCCTTGCCTGAATGGTCTATGTTCGCGTAAAAGCGGTAAGCAGGTTCATTGACTGACTTTATAAAAATCTCATAGATTGCAAGTCAGCTGCCCAGCTTCTGCGAATTTCAGATGTAAGTTACAGGAGTCTGGCCAAAGGAGCAGACAGATCAGGGAGTGGGGATCTGACACTATCTTGACAAACTGTTTAATTGGGAAGAGAGACAATTGACTGAGAAATAAAATTTTTGATAGGAGAGGAGTTGCACAGTTCGTTAAAAATCATATCAATGGACAACTGGTGGAGAAGCCGTCTGATTGTGGAGTTGATTTTTCGTGGACTTAATGGAAAGTGGAGAGAGAACGATTGCTCTGGAAAAATTATTGAGGCTTCAGCTGTGGAGAGAGTTGTCTAAAAATACTTGAGCTTCGGCTTTGTGACAAAACACTGCAGATGAGAAAATTTCGCTTTCCGCTACTAACAGCAGAGAACTTGAGCTTCCGCTGATGTGCAACAATGGGTACTCGACCACACCACTCCCTGCTCTTTTTTTTGTGAGTGTGTGTAACATTGTTGAATATCAGTGTTTTTATGTGGTGTTTTGTTTGACTTTAGTGCTGTGGTGGCACTATTTATTTAAACTTTTGGGGCCAGGATCGTGAATTATCGGACTTAGAAGTTGGCCAATCCGCCGCCATAGGTGGGGTTCTGTGCCTCATTGGGTTAAGGCTTTGTTTTTTTTTCCCCTTTATTCGTTTTCTAGCGTTGTTGTCACTTGGTCAATATTCCTATGTTGTCTTGGTTTGACTTATATCTAAGATTACTTATTTAGAGGTCCTACACTTCTAGTTTGTGTTTGTGGATAGCCTATTTTACTTGACTGGACACCATGAATTTATCCTACATCTTACTGATCTAATATGGTTTTGGTTAGCCTATTGTAAGTGGCCGGCCGCGGTGGTCTAGCGGTTCTAGGCGCTCAGTCCGGAACCGCGCGACTGCTACGGTCGCAGGTTCGAATCCTGCCACGGGCATGGATGTGTGTGATGTCCTTAGGTTAGTTAGGCTTAAGTAGTTCTAAGTTCTAGGGGACTGATGACCACAGATGTTAAGTCCCATAGTGCTCAGAGCCATTTGAACAATTTATTCTAAGTGGTTTTTCACAATGCCATGAATTTATCCTTCAACTTACTGATCTAATATGGTTTTTAGTAAGCCTATTCTAATTGGGTTTTCACCATGAGTTTGTTTTACATCCTATTGATCTAATATGGGGTAGTAATTAGCTTATCCTAGGTGGTGATTCTCTGAGGGAGTGAGGTTTATTCTGCTGGTGGGCACGAATTCAGATTGCTGGCTCTATGATGCTTCGTGGAACTCTTTGTTTGTGCCATGTTCTTGGTTGGATTGTTCCAATGTTTTGTAGGTGTCTGCTGTTGTCTCTGTATATATCTAGCTTTTTCTAGACAGTTGTGGTTAGGTTCTTTATTGTTGTTTTGACAGCGTCCATCTCCAGGGCTTCATGGAGAGTGTAGTTTTAGTCCATAGGGGAGCGTCTAGGATCCATCGAAGGACTTTGTTCTGTATTATCAGCAATTCATACCTTTTGGTTTTGCTAGTTGTTCCCCATGATGTGCAACCATAAGTCATGGTGGGGATGACAGTAGTTTTGTAGAGGGTCCTTTTGGTTTCCTGTCTTATATTTTTGCTTTTAAAGAGTGGAAATAGGGCTTTAGCAAAGTTGAGCGCTTTAGACTTTTTTCGTTGATGTGCTGGTAGTAGTTCAGTTTCTGTCTATTGTGACACCTAGGTATTTGACCTCATTCCTCCAGGGCAATTCTTGTGCATTCAGGTGTAGCTGTTCTAGGTGTGTAGGTCTTTTTCTAGTGAAGTAGACGGCTGTCGGCTTTCCTGCGTTGAGTGATAGCTTGTTTTGGCGGCACCACTTTTCCACTGTGTTGAGTTGCCGTTGGATTTTTCTGATATTCACCAGGTGTCGTTTACCGCTTGTGAAGAAGGCAGTATCGTCCGCGAATTGGGCGATATTGACGCATTCGATGGTGGGTATGTCGTCCGTATAGATATTAAATAGCGTTGGGGAGAGTACTCCACTCTCCAGCGTATAAAGTACGATGAGAGCTCATAGCATCGGCTGTCGGGAAGTGAGGGTTGCTAGCAATGGGTGGGAGCGTTTGTGGGAAGGATTAGGTTCTGTGATTTCTTTGAGCAGTTCAGTTGATCTTGGGCTCATCAGTCACCAGGCCATTTAACTTATTTGCATATGCCCTATTGGTAATAGCAGTAAAATCACTGTACATTCATCGTGCACGTGTTTTTCCATGAATGACTTAATGAGATGACAGACATTCCCATTTCATCTACAGAGTGTCCAGAAAAGGGCTCCCTGATTTCAAAATTAAATATCTCGAAAATAAATATCGATAGAGGAATGCAGTAAACGGTATGTTTATTGTGAAAGCTGTAAGAAGTTTATACAGCAGTTTGAAATAATAGTTACAAAAGCTGCTAACAGATGGCGCTGTAATCGCCATACGTAATGCCTAGTATAAATAGTGATCCGAAGCCCAGAGCGATCAGTTCCACTATTGAAACGTGAAAGGATGTTAGCGTACCGAAGGAAGAGATTAAAACCATGTACTCCATTGAACAACGCGTTTTTCTGGTGCTAGAGTACCACAGGTTAGAAGAGAGTCCTACGGCAACAAGGCGAAGTTTTCAAGCACGATTTAATGTTCCAAAAGGACCCGATGCGAAAACCATTCGTTTGCTCTTCGCAAAATGTCGACGAACAGGCAGCTTACCTGATGATCTAGTGGGGCATGTTGGCCGCAAGCAAACCGCAGTTACGCCTGAAAATATCGCCACAGTTTCTGGAATTATTCAGCGAAATCCAATGACATCCGTCCGTAGAATTGCACCTGAGACAGGTTTGGAGCGTTCCAGCACGCAGAAAATACTGAGAAAGAGCCTACTCATGTTTCCATTCAAAATTCAAACGCACCAGGCCATACCCGTACGAGCTGTGCAACAAAGGGTTGCCTTTGCTAATCAGATGCTCACAATGATTGATAGTGAAGAATTTGATGTTGGCTGCATCTGGTTTACAGATGAAGCACACTTCCACCTGAATGGATACGTAAATAAGCAGAACTGGCGATTTTGGGGTTCCGAAAAGCCATATTGGTGTGAAGCGAAACCCCTGTATTCTCCTAAAGTTACTGTGTGGGCTGCAGTATGCAGCAGAGGCATTATTGGCCCTTTTTTCATTCGGGAAACGGTCACTGGTGCACGTTACGTTGCAATTTTGGAACAATTTGTCGCCACACAGCAAGCGTTAGAGGATTGACCAGGCCAGGTACTGAATGGTTTATGCAAGATAGAGCCCGACCACATCTGACCGAACAAGTGTTTCGCTTTCTTGAGGAATACTTCGGGAATCGAGTCATTGCTTTGGAATATCCCAAATTTACTGGTGCAGGCATGGATTGGCCTCCATATTCGCCGGATTTGACTCCCTGTGACTTTTTTTTTGTGGGTCACAGTGAAAGACATGGTCTACCCGAAGCATCCCGCCACGCTGGACGAGCTTGAATCGGCGATCTCTGTGGCATGTGAATCCATTTCGGTTGAGACACTACGAAATGTGATGGCGAATTTCATTCTTCGTTTGCGCCACCTCTGTAGTGCCAATGGTGAACATTTTGAAAACATTGTGATGTGATTGTTTGCAAAGATTGTTTTCATACGATTATTTCACTTATGTATGCTGATATGAGCTGTACAGCGTACAGCGCCATCTGTTAGCAGCTTTTGTAACTATTATTTCAAACTGCTGTATAAACTTCTTACAGCTTTCACAATAAACATACCGTTTACTGCATTCCGCATTCCTCTATCGATCTTTATTTTCGAGATATTTAATTTTGAAATCAGGGAGCCCTTTTCTGGACACCCTGTACCTCTCGTTGTACTTTGCCAAGTTGTTCAGTCATCTTTTTTGTGTTGTTAAATACTTCTAAATGGCAGATTTCGCTTTCTCAGTGTCTTGTCAATGACGAAACTACTTTCTCTTTGGATCATGTTCATGTCTTTACATACAGAGCATACTGAAATATATTGGGGTCAATTTGGATCTATGTTTCGTTTCAGTAGCTAGTGTATCCCTAGTTACTTATCAGGTTCCAAATGATTTTTTAAAGAACCGGCACCCAGGATTCAGTTACTAGGGCCACCTCTTTCATATTTTTACTCCGTTGCGCGACAGTTTCGCTACAATATTTGATTCCACGGGGACTGGGCAGGTGAATCGAAGCGATGCGGATCACTGTGACAAGCAAGTCGTTTGTCGGGCTCGGGATGGATGTAAGACGTTAAAACAGCTTGTAAGAGAATGTGAAACCACTGAGCAGTCAATTTCTATACGACAGTTGAGCTACAAGTGTCAATTTCGGCGTAGTTTACAATAATGTCAGTTACAGATAAACACATTTGGTTTTTGTAGCAAACAGCATAATGCACTGTCTGAAACAGAAAGTCATGAAGCAACAGTTCAATATGATCAAACTATGTGGAGATATTAATAACATAACGAATATTGTATGAGTAAGCTTTCATTCCATGATAGCGAGGTCCATCGTCAATGTCAGTATGAGATGTGAATACACTATTGTATGCGTTGTGACATGGAAGCAAACAGCCTCAGAATGCCATCTTGAAGAATTTTTGCTTTGTTCGAAACACATGAGGTATTACTTAATAAACATCGTTAACTGGAGGCTGCTATGAAAGTATACACCTACCCACTGCATCCCAGACATGGTTTATGGTTGGCAAAAAAGGGGACTGGGCAGGTCACTCAAGGCGTTTGTGGTGTAAAATTGAATGTAGGTTCTTGCGTCACCCTGCCGAAATATATTTGGTACCATTCTTGCCACATACCGCCGAGTATTCAGCCTCCCTCCGACAATGAGCAAATCAGTTCAGTTGCCATGTACAGTGGCTTCCCGCGCCATGATCTCAAGCTTTGGAGAGGTATGAGGATCAAACAGCGCTACTTACTGCGACCTTTCAGCAGGTCGTCTATGGATACGTTGACGTCGGTCTGACGGCCACAAACAAGAGCGAGTTTACCGCTGGACACTACAGAATGCCAACTAGGGGTCACAGACAACAGTCCACACCATCCTGTGGTCTGCGGTAACGTAAAATGTAGCTTTGAGCACTATGGGTGGTCATCAGTCCCCTAGAACTTAGAACTACTTAAACCTAACTAACCTAAGGGCATCACACGCATCCATGCCCGAGGCAGGATTCGAACCTGCGACCGTAGCGGTCGCGCGTTTCTAGACTGTAGCGCCTAGAACCACTCGGCCACCCCGGCCGGCTGTGGTAACGTGTCAGCAGATTTCAGCCCAATTTCTGTAATCTCCACCCGACGGAACAGACGCTCTGCTCTTAACTTCTGCATTGATTTCAGAAGTTGTTTTCCTCCGTCTGTTCGTCAGTCAAACAATTCAACGATTTTTCGTGGTCTGGTCGTCCTGTAGGGACATGTCCTTTTTCTTTTTGACACACTGAAGCCACCTCGTCATTACTCGTTGTTCAGTCAATGCACTACAACCAACCGTATGTGCATCTCTCGCTATGATGATCCCACGTCGCTCAAGCTAATGATTCGGGCTTTCTCAAGGTCAAAAATACGGCGATGAACCACACGTGCACATCCTATGGGCACGCTCTGTTGCGATCTCCAACTAGGTACACTTAACAGCCATGACGCACTCACACAACGTTTCATCTATGCGAACCGCTTTAATCTGTACCGAAAATACGAAGAATATCCTCACACAAGCGTGGAATATTAGTTAATATATGAAACAGGAAATGAAGTACTTGAGAATCAGTTCGGTTTCCATTTCGTTACTGAATTTGGCGAAAATTGTTCTAAAGTAAGGCATGCTCTTGAGGAGACTAATGCCTCTGTTAATAAATAGGTCGCTAGAATAACTTTTCAATTACTCTTTCTAGAAACCTTTTCAGCAGTGTGGAAGGTTCTTCAAGTTTACACCATGGTCGCAGGCCTTTTGCGCCACTTCATGTCGCGCCTTAAGTTAACGCCTGGTCTCAGAGGCATTTAATTTATCAGTGTATCAAAGTTAAGGCCTCTTTCTCAGGCTGAGATAAAGTTGACTTACTATCAGACGCTTCTTTCAGAAGCTGATAGCCTTTATTTGTCGGCTTGGTGGCCGTTTCTGTCCGAACGCCGTGGAGTCCGGCGCGGGATTCCGTAAGACAAGATCCCGCTAACGAACAGACGGATGACAAAAGCTAGTTTAGGCAGAGGTTAGAGGCAGAGTGTCGCAACACACCGTCGGCAACAGATTACTGGGTGGTTGGTTGAGATCTATAAATGCCATTTACTGTGTACAGTTTACCATAGACAATAAAGAGCAAGATGTTTCGCCACAGGTTCATTCAATAAGCGCGAAAGCATCACGAAGACGATCAGCCAACTCCAGTAGCACACACCGGGGAGAGGTGCTCGACGTCACCGGAGTGCTTTAATGTTAATGATCCGAGAACACACGATGCTAGAAGTGTCGACCAATGAGTATCTTGCGAAAAGACCATAAAGACATACCTAGAGAGAGATTCGAAGTCACACAGAGGCCTATCAATAATCGTTCTTCATGAGAATCACTCGCGACTCGAATAGGGAGAGGGGAAATTGTCGCTGGTACACAAAGTACCCTCCACCAAACACCCTACGGTGACTTGCAGAATATAGGTGTACACGAAGATGTCGGCCATACAGAATTGCATGATGGGGGACCTTAACTGACATTCTGTGGTATTAAGCGACGAGTCTCTGATCTGTTTGTGGCGTTCATATCGGCGCCATTGCGTCCGTAGACGACTTGATAAAAGGTCACAGAAAGTAGGGACATTTTAGCTCCATAACTCCCAAATCTTGAAATCATAGGTGCAGGGAGCCACTGTATAAATTGACAGGACTGATTTGGTAATTTGAGCTCTGGAAGGTCAACAGAGCGGTCAAGAAGCACCAAAATTATCTGCTGGCTGAGCGAAGTAAATTGTACGAGATCACAACACTCTTTAGAAATGTCGACCCACTAACTGTCTGGACAGTGTTACTATCCTTCGAAATATACTTAACTGGAGATATGAGGTGGTGATGTGAACCCATTGTTCACGGTGTAACACACTAAATTTCCGTCAATGTAGTAATGGGACCCTTGGGCTGCCACACTTGTTTTGAAACTCTTCTGAAGTTGATAATGCTTAGCACAGAGCTTCGGACAGTAGAGTAATCAATGCATAGCTATGCCGGAGTGTCGTGTAGGGTGGGATGCGCTGGATGAATATGCCTGTCGATGGAGAGATAGTGGAGACTAGAACGTCCCGCGGCGTCGGCGTCCTTTGACTGCTCCTCCGCCCCCACTCGCGCCCCCGCCACCGACCGTGCCCCAGGCAATCCATTATTCATGGGCCGGCCAGGCCGGGGCAGGCGGCGCGTTATTTTATCTGCGTGCGGCTCCCCACCCCAGCCCAGGCCACGCAACCCGCGCTGATTAGTCTAATTACCGACGCACGAATTACCAGACCGGAGCGAAGCGGGACTACAACGCCGCGAGCCGGGGTGAAACACCGAGGGGCGACAAGGGGATCCCCCCGTGCTCGTAGCACTGGGAACACGTGTCTGCAAGCACTGCCGCGGCCTTGTCGCCGGCCACGCAGAATCGACGTTGCACATTCCAAAGAGCGCGATTCACATTACAACTGTTGAGTGGCCGAAAGAGTCCGCACTCTTCACCGAAGTTCCGCTCCAAAGCAGTGCACGGTTCTTTTCTTTTTTTTTTTTTTTTTTGCCATTGAAACTGCGGCAACAAAGAAGGGCAGCAAATAAAGAAACATGGACCTCTCATTTTTCTCGGTGCGACTGGTTAATGGCGAGCTTCCGGATGTTCTGCCAAGTTGCTCTGCAGAAAATGGAAACAACAAGTCGGCTGTACACCCGGAAGCTCACTATCAACGAAACTTTACTTATCCTGCACATACAGTGCAACAGGGACAGCTGTCAGCATCTTCACTTTATGGTGTAGAGGATAAGGATGAGAACCATACCTACTTTTTTCTTTGAGTCACCAATCTTCTGAGTGACTTCATGCTGTCCGGCACGCATTCCTTTCTTCCGCTAACTTCTTCATCTCCGAGTAGAATAGCGCTTGCACCCTAATCATCAATTATTTGTTGAACGTATTCAAATCCCTGTCTTCCACTACATTTTTTTATCCCTTGGTACCATAGAGGTTATTTCCTGATGTCTTTACGTATGTCCTATCATTCTGTCCCTTTTTCTTGTCAGTGTTTTCCAAACGTTCCTTCCTTCGACTATTCTGTAGATAACCTCGCCATTCTTCATATTATCAGTCCACCAAATTTTCACTATTCTTCTGTAGGGCCACACCTCAAACGCTTGGAATTTCTTCTCTTCCGGTTTTCCCACTGCCCACGGTTCACCACCAATGCTCCGCTCCAAATGTACGTTCTAAAAAATTTCTTCCTCAAATTAAGGCTTATTTTTCGTTCCAGTAGACTGCTCGTATCTCTTATGTAATCTCAAAACCATGCAGAAGGAATGTAAAGGTCTAGTTGGCGATACAAAAGCTATCAATTGCTATGAGCGTCACACGATTTGTACGGGATTCATTACTTTCTACCACTTTGTGTTAAATATGCAGGCATGGAACACGTGATGGAATTGGTGTCACGAATAGCAAATTCTGAAGTCGCACTCATTATTACACCGTCTGTTGCAACAGTTTTTAATGAAATTGAACGAAGAGTGTGGAGGCGTTATATATTACTGCAAAGTGCCTTGGTTAAGTCAAACTAAAATACATGCCTGGAACCAATTTACGATTTGAAACGCGCTGTTGTTTGGTTCCTGAAGGAAAGAGAATAGCAAGAACGAAAAATGGAAGGTACAGATTGGACTGCATACCTTGCGTTTTAAATAGAGTTGACTGCCGACTGTCGTCAGTAAAACATCACGCCGGCCGGAGTGGCCGTGCGGTTAAATGGAACTGGAACCGCGTGACCGCTACGGTCGCAGGTTCGAATCCTGCCTCGGGCATGGATGTGTGTGATGTCCTTAGGTTAGTTAGTTTTAATTAGTTCTAAGTTCTAGGCGACTGATGACCTCAGAAGTTAAGTCGCATAGTGCTCAGAGCCATTTGAACCATTTTAAGACATCACAAGGTGACGAGCAACTTATTTCTGACTTCATAGCAAAAGTAAATGCATTTAAGATGAAATTCGCACTGTGAAAGGGACAGCTTCTAATAAGCAACAGCGTCCACTTTTGTAAGCTCACAGACGTCAGAGAAACCGTGAACATGCGATTGTGGCGTTGGAAGAAGTCCAGGACTAAATGTTTGAGAACACTGTCAATCTTACATCTGCTTTTGAGCTTTTTCCGAGACGGCATCTACAAATGGAACTGGTCGATTTGCAATGTATTCCCGTTTACAAGACAAATTCTTTTCGGCTCAGTCCTGGAGAGTTGGTCCCAAGTCACATTCTCTATTCTGGTAAGCCGAAAAGTTGTACTGTGTGGTTACATAACTTTAGTATTCAGACTTAGCTTACAGAGTACTGATACAGTTTTTCCACTGCGAGTTTGACATGTGTATAGGCGTGAAATTAAACTAAAATGGCCACCGAGTTCGCTACATGTAGATACAAGTCAGGATGGTCCACGTTTGCCAGACAAACAGAAGAGATGGACCACTTGTTTCAATGTGGGAGAGATGGAGCACTATAAATTTACCTTAAAGACAGGTGGAATAATCCGCTGAAGGTGGCCTCAGTCCCAGACTATGCTTATTTGTCGGAAGATATGTCTTTGCCGACGAATGGAAGAGCAGAATCTCACAGATATGCGAACCAAACATTTCAAAGCTCATCAAAAGACCTAGTGATCCCAAGCACATCAAAAGAGCAGAGCCATATGCACAAGTCAAATTCAATTCACAGACACAACTTTGTACTCCACACCTACTAAACCCGATACTTCCAAGATTACCACTTCAGAACTGACTACTCCTATCCCAACAGAGACCAAACTTTTGGAGGACGTATCACAGTTCCTTCTGTTGAGAAAACCATGAATTTTAAGAGGAAGGTGGCAACTGTATCTAAATGGCTAAGCTCTGCTGAAAATATTGAAACTGTAAATAAGAGAGGAATACAAAAGAAAGGAAATAGAAAAAGGCACAAATATATCACCAAAGGGAAATACTAGTGAAGATAAAACATAATTAAGAAGTTAAAAAGCAAAAATACTGCAACTAGCTGACCGTGTTCATCAGATGCAGACATTGTAAGCGATTACGAAAATAGCTTTGATGATTGTGATAGACCTATTACGAAACTAATAAAACTGACGGTGGGTTCAGTGTGTTTCCAATTCACGATGGTGACATGAATGTTGTTAAACATTTGATAATAAGTTTCATTACTCTAGTGAGAGAAAGGTAGGCTTACGCGTGAACAAAACCAGCAACTTACCGACTAAACCTACATTAAATCAAGATTCATAGTAAATTGATAACATTGTTTTCGACCAAAATATTTAATAGTATAACGTTTTATTTATTACAACATATTCAAGCAAAAACATGTAATTTTTCTGGACACTTTTCTTCATTTATAGCCATGCTTAGCTGGTCTATGTGTCAGAGTGCACTGGTCCAGTCGGCCAGTGTGGCCGAGCGGTTCTAGGCGCTTCAGTCTGGAACACTACTACCTAGGGCAAATGATCTGGAAGCCCACTCGTGATGGAAATATATTGATCTAATGGTAACAAATAGAACTATCCTCTCTGAGGATGTCTGCATGGAAACTGGTATCAGCGACCATATAACAGATATAGCAACAGTAATTGCCAAAATACAAAATACAAAAAAAAGGAACAAGTGGAAGAATTTATATGTTCAGTCAACTAGATGAATGGGCAGTATTGTCACATCTCAATGAGGAACTGCCAACGTTAGCTCACAGCAGGAGCATTTAGACCTGTAGAAGAATTATAGCTGAAGTTAAAAAGAATGGTTGACGACATACTAAATAGATATGTACGCTGTAGAACAGTTCATAATGGGAGAGTCTCTCCACAGTATAAAGTTATTGTGAAGAAACTTCTAAGGAAACAGGTGCAAATCATTGCCATAGGGTATAAGAGAGATGCCGAATGAAACACATTTGGCTGACAAGTGGGCACTGTATGAAACCTTCAACGACTACCATAGAAGAATGTTATCGAAAGAGGTGTCAAAAAATCCACAGAAATTCTGGTCAAATGTAGTGGGTGTTAGTGCCATTAGAGTTAGTGTTCAGGCACTCACTGAGCACCAGTCTCCTCTCCACGCCGCTTCTCGGCCATAAATAAGAGGATGCTGCCACCCTGGCCAGGTAACCACTTTAGTGCATTTTCCTTGTGTTCCGTTTGTTTACTGTCAACTCCATCAAAGTGACCTTGTATCAGTGGAAAGGTGTCATGCGGTCAGATGAATCACGTTTATTTTCACACTATGTCGATGGTCGTGTCTGCATATACTGTCATCCGGGCGAACTGCATCACGGTGCAGGGCGGTGAGGGGGATATTATCCTATGGGCGATATTTACCGGGGCGTCAATGGGAGCTGTGGTAGTAAGGGAAGTTGTAGTGACAGTTGAGGTCTATTTGAACGTTACTGCGGGCAGCACCCATGACTTCGTGTCTGATGTCTTACCCAACAGCGAAGGCATCTTCCGGCAGGATGACTGTCCGTGTCACTATGAAAGAATCATGCTACAGTGGTTCGAGGAGTATGATAGTGAACTCATATTTATATCTTGGACACCAAATTCCCTTACTGAAACGGGATGGAACACATCTGGGACGACATCTGATGCCAAATCCGTGCCCACAAATTACGGGTCCATAATTTGTCGGTAAGCAGATATAGGGTGACACATACCTACCCAAACCTACCGAGGAAACCTACCAAGTCATACCTCACAGAGGCACTGTGTTTCAACAACAGTTCAGATGTACATGCTCAAGTCGCCAACAGAAGATGAATAAATAGAGAAACTGTACGATGATATTGAAAGGGTAATACAGTACGCAACGGGAGATGAAACTCTAATAGCCATGGGAGACTGGAATATATCTACAGGGGAAGGAGTAGAAAAAGGTGTTACGGTAGAATATGGGCTTGATGGTAGGAATGGGAGAGAAAATGACTAATTTTCTGCAATAAATTACAGATGATTTGGCGAATACTATGTTCATGAATCACAAGAGAAGGAGGAGCACATGGAAAATGCCAGGAGATATATGAAGACTTCAGTAAGGTTACAATATGGTAAGATAGAGATTTCGAAAATAAGTATTGGACTGTGAGGCGTATCCAGGGACAGATATAGACTCAGATCATAATTTGGTAATAATGAAAAGTAGGCTGAAATTTAAGAGGTTAGTCATGAAGAATCAATGCGCAAAGAAGTGGGTTATGGAAGTGCTAAGGAATGAAGAGATGTGCTTGAAGTTCTATGAGGCTATAGATACTGCAGTAATTAATAGGTGAGTGAGCAGTTCAGTTGAAGAGGAATGGACATTTCTAAAAAGGACACTCACAGAAGCTGGAGAGAAAAACGTAGTATATCGAAGGTAACTGCGAAAAACATATCGGTAACAGAAAAAAAATTTTTCACTTGATGGATGAAAGAAGGAAGTACAGAAATGATCCATCCTGGAACTTAACGAATACAGAAATACAAATCACTTAGGAATAAAATAAACAGGAAGCGCAGGGAAGCTAAGGAAAAAGAAATGATCGTCAAAAGGACTGACTCAGCATATAGAAAAGCCAAAACATCCTTTGGTGAAATTAGAAGAACGAGCGCTATTGTTAAGAGTGCAATAGGAATTCCATTGTTAAATGCAGAGAAGAAAGCGGATAGGTGGAGAGAGTACGTTGAGGGCCTCCTTGAAGGGGAGGGCCTATCTGATGACGTGACAGAAGAAGAAACAGGAGTCGATAGGGAAGAGATAGGGAATCCAGGATTATAATCATAAATTAAAAGAGCTTTTGAAGATTTAAATCTAATAAGGCGGAAGAGATGGGTAATATTCCTTCAGAATTTCTAGTATCATTGGGGGAAGTGGGAACAAAACGACTATTCACGTTGGTGTGTAGAATGTATGAGACTGACGATATGCCATTAGACTTACAGAAAAAGTCATACACACAATTCCCAAGACTGCAAGAGCTGACAAATGCGAGATTTTTCGCACAGTCAGCTAAATGCAAGTTGCTGACAAGAGTAATAGACAGAAGAACGGAAACGAAAACTGAGGATGTGTTAGATGACGATCAGTTTGGATTTAGGAAAAGCAAAGGCACAAGAGAGGCATTTCTGTCGTTGCTGTTAATGATGGAAGCAAGACTGAAGAAAAATCAAGAGATGTTATAAGATTTATTGACCTGGAAAAAGCGTTCGACAATATCAGATGGTGCAAAATGTTCGAAATTCTAGGCTGTTGGGAAAGACGGATAATATGCAGTTGAACAAGAATCAGAGAGAAAAACAAGAGTGGATGACGAAGCGCACGGATTAAAAATGGTGTCAGACTTGAATGTAATCTTTCACTCTTTCTGTTCAATCTGTATGCCAAAGAAATAAAAACAGAAGTAAAAGGAAGGTTAAAGAGTGGAATTAAAATTCAAGGTGAAAGGATATCAAGATTAAGATTCGCTGATGACATTGCTATCCTCAGTGAAAATGAAGAAGAATTACAGTATAGGTGGAATGGAATGAACAGTCTAATGAGTACACGATATGGGTTGAGAGAACCGGAAGTAATGAAAATAGCAGAAATGAGAACAGCAAGAATCTAACATGAGGGTAGGTGATCACAAAGTAGATGAAATTAAGAGATTCTGCTATCTAGGCAGCAAAATAAACCATGACGGACTGAAGAAAGAGAATGTAGAAAGCTGACTAGCACAGGCAAAAAGGGCATTTATGGCCAAGAGAAGTCCACCAGTATCAAAGATAGCGAGAAGTGGACTGTGGGAAAACCGGAACAGAAGAGAATAGAAGAGTTACAGAAGAGTCTGTGAGACACGCTTAGTAGCTATTCCAGAGGGATGTCAGGAACACTGTGTTCTGCTGCATCTTTTCCAAGGCTTTTCTCTTTCCAGGAAGAATATTCACTGTGCTGTGGGTGTAATTTCCTGGCAGATTGAAACTGTTTGCCATACTACGACTGGAACCTGAAAATTTTGCCTTTTGGGGGCAAGTGCTCTACCAGTGAGGTGTCCAAGTGCGACTCACGACTTGCTCTCACAGCTTTTCTTCTGCGGGTACCTCACCCATTACCTTCAAAACTTCACTTTTCTTCTATCCTTACCGAACACAGCACGAACTCGTTCCAGGAATGCATGTGATGACTGCGCATGCCGATTTCGCCCCCCAGCTGTGTCTACTGCGACTTTTAATAATCTCTTTTCTGTTCTGTCACGAAATACCGAAAACACTTTTTGGATCTGTTAATTTTGATCATCCAGTAGTTGGGTATTAAGCGACAGTTTTTCTCAAACTGTCCCTAACTGTCGTAAAACCCACAAGAAAAAGACAAATCGAATCGGAATGAGTAATTCCCACCGATAAACTAAATACCTGTCGGCAACAGTGATTGTCACTACTTAATTAATATAGATTCTGTGGCTATGATGGACTGTAACATGTACTTTCGTACGTAAATATAAAAAATAATAGGTATAGAAAAAAGCCTATTTATTGCGTGGTTATGAGAAATGTGTTTCTAGGATGTTAGACCTCAGCAACCATGTCGTGTACGTTTGTAAGGGGTGTGACCAGTGCACTATGAAATCTCGTCAATCTGTCATGATTATCCTTACATTCCTTGCTAACTGCGGTAAGAGGAGCATTTTGGTGACTACTCTTTCGTACTGAGACTCAATACTGGTAGGACTAGACACTGATGTAGCCTATTGCATATGTGAAGGAAAACATATTTTGCAGTGTATAGCAAGCATTGTTATACGCTCTAAATAATTTATTGTGTGAGGAATCTTACCTGGCACGTACAAAAACGTCAGGATAGTTTTAATACGTCCTTAATACACGTACAGTACTTAAGACTGCTGTTCTGCGTCCTAATTTTCTTTTAATGTTGCAACACATTAAGTAATGTAGCTGAATTAAGCTTTCCAATGCTGTAGGCAGAAAGATTTCATTCTAAATTGCGCCCTGAGGAATATTTATACAATAGTAATAAATAACTGTGATTTTGTTGACTGACGCCCATTGTTAAAAAAAAACAACCAAATAATTTATAAATGATGTGACTTTGTGGGCAATAGCATCTTTCAATTGAAACTGCCTGCGATTACTGTTTAAACTGAACTGTGTTAATTGATTTCGCGTTGTAACTCCCGCTTAGACTTACAAGTTCAGAGGTAAAACATATTTTTTATTGTACTTTTGCCTATAACACGATCAATGTCTTCAGTGAAGTAAAGGAGTTTTATGTTAATTCCACCACCATGTTCATATGTTATAAATCTTACATCCGAAATCTTTCACTACTGCAAACATATCCTTTTTGCCCATCCTCTAATTACACAACTAGAATTCCACCAGCATTCATTTCCACACACTGTTCGAAGTGTTGCACTCTTTAACGATAGCGCTCTTTCTTCTAATTTCACCAAAGGATGTTTTGGCTTTTCTATATGCTGAGTCAGCCCTTTCGACGATCATTTCTTTTTCCTTAGCTTCCCTGCGCTTCCTGTTTATTTTATTCCTAAGTGATTTGTATTTCTGTATTCGTTAAGTTCCAGGATGGATCATTTCTGTACTTCCTTCTTTCATCCATCAAGTGAAAAATTTTTTCTGTTACCGATATGTTTTTCGCAGTTACCTTTGATATACTACGCTTTTCTCTCCAGCTTCTGTGAGTGTCCCTTTTAGAAGTGTCCATTCCTCTTCAACTGAACTGCCCACTCACCTATTAATTACTGCAGTATCTATAGCCTCATAGAACTTCAAGCACATCTCTTCATTCCTTAGCACTTCCATGTCCCACTTCTTTGCGCATTGATTTTTCAGTCTTCATCAGTCTGCTTGACTTTTAAGATGCACTTGTAGCATAGCAACTGTATGGATAATTTTTCCCCTTTCTCAGCCCCCAGAGCCTAGTTGTCTCAGTTATGAAAGGTCACCATTGTTACATATGTCTTCACAAAATTCTTTCTGGTTTTATTCCTAGTGTTCGAAATGCGGTAGAGTCTTACACTGACAACCACTTATGATTAACGCTGGCGGTAGTTCAATTTCTATGCTGCCGGGAAACACTCAGACCTGTTCCCCCGATGTGCTGCAACTAGTACGAGTGCAGACAGCATCCACACCCATTAAACAGCAGAGCCAGCGAAATCGCGGTGTCAGAGAAGGATCCGGTGGTTTCCAAGTTTATTTGAGCCTTGAGCTGCTACCCTGCACTGTGCCGGCTGGTCTTTGCACACTGTGGTAGACTCCGTTTACTCCGGCGTGTCAAATGGAAAGCTGCTATACTGAGTTTCTCTGGCACTTTAAATGATTCACAACGCTGTCTTTTTCATTTAAAACATCGTTATACTGTATATATCCCGCTCCCTCTCATTCTTTCATTTGTCTTGCTTTCATTTTTCAGTTGTCGCTATACGTTTCAAGATTCGCTTTCGAGAGAAGAATAACACTAATTTATCTTCGCAAAACAGCAGAACTTTTCCGTGTGAAAGGCGCACGCTGTTCTACAAACACTGAGTGAAGTGGCGCCCGTATTGTTACAGTAGACTAATACACGGGATGAATGTAATACTACCCGCTCTCCATCCACTTTTGTAGTCCCGTAGCTTTCGTAAATCATTTCAGACGAATGAACAGATATATCCCTCTACAAGTTCATGGTCAGTTTACATCGCTGTCCTTGTTAAAATGAACAAGAGCTCAAACTTGGCCTCAATGCCTCTGGGTCATCAGACCGCAAACTCTTTTCATTGCATTGCAGTTTCTATGTGGTCAGGGGTAAAGTTGAATATACGAATGAACAGATATATCCCTCTACAAGTTCATGGTCAGTTTACATCGCTGTCCTTGTTAAAATGAACAAGAGCTCAAACTTGGCCTCAATGCCTCTGGGTCATCAGACCGCAAACTCTTTTCATTGCATTGCAGTTTCTATGTGGTCAGGGGTAAAGTTGAATATAAACTTGCTGTGTTTTGTCTACTTGCAATACAACGTTGGAAAGTTATTCTTGGATCTTTTTATTAACTGCGAATGACAAATATTCTGTACCTTTTAACAACTCTTCATGCTGTTAATACTTAGCCGTGCGGAGTGCCCGCTGTTAGAGACTCCACGTCAAGGATTACGTGGCCCTTCTCGTCGGAGGTTCGAGTCCTCCCCCGGGCATAGGTGTGTGTGTTGTTCTTAGCATAAGTTTAAGTAGCGTGTGAGTCTAGGGACCGATGACCTCAGCAGTTTGGTCCATTCGGCTTTCACACACATTTGAACATTTGTTAATACTTATCTTGCGGAAGTATTCGCTGGAAGAAACTCTTTCCGCGGGTAAGGATATGTGTGTGTGGGTGTTCCAGAATAGCTATGAAATACATGGGGCAGTTTCAGTAGAACTATGCACACATATTAGTTACTACCGAGAACAATATACTGTTGGGATAAGGCATCCTAGGGATGATGTGCAAAAATATCAGAAACGAAAAATGTCGGCGTCAGTTACATAGTTTCTGTTGTTGCTGGGCTGATAGGCGATAATCTGGTGTACACACACACACACACACACACACACACACACACACACACACACACACACACATATATATATATATATATATATATATATATATATATATATATATATATATATATATAAGTGTCACCGTTCTTCAGAATTTGGAAGCCAAATAACCTGTATCTGTCGATTTCAACCGTACGGCGTGCAAATTTTGTTTGTTTGAATTTTTTTGAGGCTCCTACTTTATAAGTCTTATCTGTAGTTGGAAAAAATTAACTTTAATATTCCTTAGTGCAAGCGTGCATAACGAACATTGAGTAACGATCGCAGCTATGGAACTACACTAAAGCTGGGCCGGCCGTAGTGGCCGAGCGGTTCTAGGCGCTACAGCCTAGAATCCTGCCTCGGGCATGGTTGTGTGTGATGTCCTTAGGTTAGTTAGGTTTAAGTAGGTCTAAGTTCTAGGGGACTGATGACCTCAGAAGTAAAGTCCCATAGTGCTCAGACCCATTTGAACCATTTGAACATTAAAGTACAAAAGAAACTGGTATAGGTATGCGTATTCAAATATAGAGATATGTAAAAAGGCAGAATGTGGCACTGCGGTCGGCAACTCCTATATAAGGCAACAAGTGCCTGGTTCAGTTGCTATATCGATTACTCTTGCTACAATGGCAGGCTGACACGATTTAAGTGAGTTTGAACGTGGTGTCATAGTCGGCACACGAGCGATGGGACACAGTATCACCGAGGTAGCAATGAAGTGGTGATTTCCCGTTCGGCTATTTCACGAGCGTACAGTGAATATAAGGAATCCGGTAAAACATCATATCTCCGGCATGCCTGCGGCCGGAAGAAGATCCTCCAAAAACAGGACCAACGATGATTGAAGAGAATCTTTCAGCGTGACAGTAGTGCAACCCTTCCGCAAATTGCTGCAGATTTCAATGCTAGGCCATCAACAAGTGTCAGCGTGCGAACAATTCATAAAAACATCGTCGATATGGACTTTCGCAGCCGATGGCCCACTCGTGTGTCCTTGATGATTGCACGAGACAAAGGCTGGGACCGTTAACTCCGACATTGGACTGTCGACGACTGCAAACTTGTTGCCTGGTCGGGCGAGTCTCGTTTGAAACTGTATCGAGCGGATGGACGTGTACAGGTATGGAGACAGCCTCATGAATGCACCCTTCATGTCAGCAGGGGGCTGTTCAAACTGGCGCAGGCTCTGTAATGGCGTGGGGCGTGTGCTGCTAGAGTGATACGGGACCCCTGATACGTCCAGATACAACTCTGACAGGTGACACATACATAAACATCCTGTCTGCTCAACAGCATCCATTCACATCCATTGTGCATTCCAACGGACTTGGCCAGTTGTAGCAGAACAATGTGACTCTGCACACGTCCAGATTTGGTTCAGAGTGGCTCCAGAAACACTCTTCTGAATTTAAACATTTCTGTAGGCCACCAGACTCTGCATTCATGTACATTATTGAGCATACCTGGGATGCCTTGCACCGGGCTGTTCAGAAGACATCTTCACCCCCTCGTACTCTCACGGATTTATTTAAAGCCCTGCAGGATTCATGGTCTCACTTCCCTCCAGCATTACTTCAGACATTAGTGGAGTCCATGCCTCGTCATGTTTCGACACTTCTGCGTGATCGCAGGGGCCCTACACGATATTAGGCAGGTGTACCAGTTTCTTAGGCTCTTCAGTGTCAAGTGTACGAGGGGAGAAGGAATGATCTTTCGGTAACCCTGATTTTCACGATAGAGAGCGAGCTGCATCAAAGTTTTGGAAGCATTTGTTGCAATAGTGCCACTTATTCATTACTTGTATTTCAGTTACTCTGTATAAACTACCACGTAGGTGTGTGCAAGATAGATCCAAGAAGTCGTATCAGTTGGGATGTGACAAGGAAAGGTAACAGGAACAATTAATGAAAGGTGAGCAGGAGAAAACACCATATATAATATCATTTGTTACAATAATAAAAGAAACATTTATTTTTCTCAGACAGCACCATAATTTATTAACACACATTTTTTCTGATAAATCTCTACGTTAACGTTAAAGATTTGTCTAGAACAATAACATCAACAAAGAATGACATTCGCTGTGGAAAGAGAGAGTCGATCCCGCTCCCCCTTCTCGTACATCCGGCGTTATGTGTGGGCTGCGCAGGTCTGCCGAGCGCACAGGAGAGCCGACCATTCAGAGCGCGCGGCGAGTGCGTTGACCGGTTCCCAAACACTCATGGCCAATGCAGACTGCAGCGTCGGAGAGACAGTTTTCTCCAGTTAGGGGAAGACATGCGTCATTTTGGATTGTTGTGAAAAGTAAATAACTCGCGTGTGTTGAAAACGGTCGAAGACGGTGTTCTTTAAGAGATTACGCGATCTTATTTTAGATACGCTCATTGCTAAGTGTATCGTTCTCCCCTCCCCCCACCTCCCGAAAAAAGAGATAAATTCAACTGTTACCATTACGAAAGGATTCTATGATCATAAATTTATTGACTTTTGTGACTTGGGCATCGACATAAAATACTGGTAGTCAAAGATTATCTGCAACTTTAACAGAAACTAGACTGCTGTTATAAGAGTCGGGGGCTTGACAGGGAAGCAATAGTTTCGAAGGGAGTGAGACAGCGCTGTAGCCAATTCTCAATGTTATTCAATCTGTGGATTGAGGAACCTGTGAAGCAAACCAAGGAGAAATTAGGAAAGGAAATTGAGTTTTAATCTGAAAGGAGAAGAAATAAAAGTTTTCAGGTTTTCTGCTAAAATGGAAATTCTGCCAGAGACGGCAAAAGAATTAAAGATAAGTCCAGCGGAATGGATACCGTCACGGTCAGGGTTTCCCCAGATGGGGCCTCCCGGCCAACAATGCCACACGACCAGTTCATTTCCCTCGATCAATATCAGTGATATTTAAACAAGGGTATCTTGACGTAATCGAATTACATCACGTGACGCTGAAGGATTCAGATTAGTAAATGACAATAATAGCAATACACGAGTGTTGCTATATGCATGCAAAGTAAAGAGTATATAAGATGCAGAATCGCAATAGCAAGAAGTTTTCTGAAAAAATAAGAATGGTGGCACTGAATACAAATTTAAAGGTTAGGTACTATCTTCTGAAACTGTATCAAAGATATGAACCTGGGAGTCAAGAAGAGGAAACAGCTTTTCAAATGTGGTGTTACAGAAGAATGGTGATGAGTAGATGCGTAGATTGGATAACGAATGAAGAGATAGTGAGTCAAGTCGTGATGAATTTGACTAAAAAAAGGGACAGATGGACAGGGCACTTCCTGCACTATCAAGGCATAGTTTATTCGGTAATCGAGGGAAATGAGTGAGTTAAAAATTGTAAGAGGAAGTCCAAGGCGAGTCTGTCTTAAGCAAGTATCAGATGCATGAAACTTGCACTACATGTCCATATTCGTAGATGAAGATGCTTACGCAGGACTGGTTAGCATGACAAGTTGAATCAAAACGGTCTTCCTAGTAAATACACAACAGTTCAGCTACACATAAAACTCTGAAAAGATATGTGTGTAAGTGAGTTGGCTGTATGCTCCTTATGAGTAACGTTTTATGTGGTATTTGATGTCATTTTGTATTAATTCATTTTCACGTGGTATTGTTTATTATTATGTTAGTCGCACATACAAGAAAAATCGACCTCATTCCCTGTCGTTAACAATTCCAACAGAAACACATATCCGTGCGAAAATGAGAGTACTTCTGTACTTATCGTGACCAACATTTTCACTAAGCATTCGTATTTTTCCACTTCAGTGTACCATGTTCGACGTATGTGTCAACGCTTCCGTTTCGGTAGGAGAGAGTGTTGTACCTAGAGAGTATTGTACCTACAGCACACCAGTCTTTTGATCGGTACTTCAGTCTAGTAATTGACTTTCAAATCGCATGAAAGAATGCCCACTAGAGACCGCCAATAACAGTTTCCGCCATTTTCTACAATTTTTGTTCTTGTTAGAAATGAAGTTTTGATTTGCGCAGCACTTGTAAACATTTCACATTCTATACATTTAAGTGCTGTATAATCTGTGAATCCTAGCAATACCGGGGGTGGAGGGGGGTACTTTATGCCTAGCTTCCGTCCAAAAAGATTCGTTAATTCCTTTGGATTACATAACAATACACTTTTTATAGCGGGAATTAGGGTCCGTTCGCACATCTTAGAAATGTCAATACACTCTCAATAAAGTGTGCTACCAACCTATAATTTTTCAAAATTTTAAAATGTAATGTGACAGACCACATTACAATATATTCAAAAGGTGGGCATAATGTAACCTGTCCCCCTTTGTACTGTGAGGGTTAACACTATTATATGTATTGTCAGTTCTTCCGCTACAATATTTAATGGTAAGTAAAATGCTATTTATATGACCTTTTAAGCCATACTTCATCCGTCATACAGTATCTTGCATCTTGATATAAAAGGTCTTTCACTATTGAACATGTGACACTCGCAAATTAACTGTGTTTCTTTAATGTCTTAACAATTTTATCTGTATTGAAAATAGAAATCTGTGATAGTTTCCAATACTTTCTCTTTAAAAATGTATTTAACTAGATGTTGATTGTATTTCTGTTTCATCTGAGTGCACTTTGTGTTTTTGGTGCGTAGTAAAGTAATAATGTAGTAGACAGACTGTTAAATACAGTACTGATACTTTCTCAATTTCAGCACATTTAAATTTCAGTCGAATATTTATTCCTAGGAACATTAGTAAGTTGTTCCTGGGAACATGTTTTCACATTTGGAAAGAGATAATTTTTGTAATTTCAGAAAAAGACAGCAGTGCACATAAACTGAGTGCCATCACTTAAGAAGTATTACACTCTCCCCTACCCATTTTGGAATATTTATGCCAGTTCAGTTATATTTCCGATTTTCATCAATTGTGCCGTCTTCTACCGGAACACACACAAATTAAAGTTCTAATACGGAAGCTGAGTCGCTACAAAAGTAAACACAAAAAGTTGCAACGAAGTTAAATGTAATACGAGTATTACGTTTTCTTGGAGTATATTAAATGTCCATTGGTGTGTCCATAGCGTCCGCACTCCGCACTGGCTTTGCAATTATTAAACGTGTTTAATATCAGTCTTTGCGACTGATAAAACATGCGTATTTATTTTACCATACGCAATTCGTTTTATCGACCATTGAGGACTATCTGAATCAATAAAACAAAACGCATGTAATAGAATAAATATATATTTATAAATATTTAGCAGCTGCCAAAAGGTATTTATTAACTTTTAACTGGTACAGCAAATGGTTTATTATTTACTGAAAAACATTTATAAGAGGGATTCGAAGGAAATTATTGAGGTGTACGCCATGGTCGTGCTCTGATCGGTTGGTCTTTATTGAGGTAACACGTTATAAAGTCTCCTTGGCCACATACTACAGTTGAAAGTCCTTCTGAAAGTCTCTTACACATGTGAACCAACGTAGCATGCATGTACGCATCAATAAATCACAGATACTTTGAAAATATATGTACACGAATCAGTAATATACAAAGGAAGTCCTTTCTACGAAAGAAACAATAACGGTTGCGCCTGCGCAGAACGTCTAAGAGGCCATTTTCAGGCAGATTTCATTTCCTTAGATCTAAAACAACTCTCTGGAAAACTTGTCGTAAAATTTGTGATGATACACAGAGTTATTCAATGGTTTAGTGCCTTAAACTTTTAGAAACGGACATTTGTTTTAGGGAATTGGGTTTCTGACGTGAGACTGCTACACATTCGCGATGTACTCCTTGTAAGTCTCAAATGTCTCAGAAAAAGCGAATGACCAAATTTTAACAACTATGTACATATTAATACATACAATAACTGTATTTATTAACTATAAGGATAAAGTAAACACACATTTGTTTCAATGTCAAACATGTAAAAATATAGGGCTCCAAAACTGAAATGGAACTTTGGAACTGGGTCAGGCATAGGTCAAGTAATATAATGAGAACTGAAAGCTCTTTCATACATCAGTTTTTGTAAGGAGGATCTACGAAATGCGATAGAATTGAGTTCTGTTTTGAACGTTACATATGGAGCTCAGTATTGATACTGTATTATTTATACACATACGCAAGAGAAATATTGTAGCGTATTAGAATTAGGGCTAGGGAAATCAGTGTGATTTAGTATAGAAAAAGAAAGAAAATTAATTATTTAATTTGCTTACAAAAAATATCATTGTATTGTAGTAAATTTTTAGCTTAACAGGGGATAGTGTGAACATGTAGGCTTCTGTTTTCCTTCTCTGAACCTCGTAAGGAAAACCATTCCTTATATCGTCGTTAGTCTCGTCACTGAGGAAATAACAACTCCGAAGGAAATTGTTGTGTAAGATATACCTGTTGCATTTGTATTGTTAAATAGTTTAATGTTAATGGTGCGTCTTCATCTTCAGACAAAGACTATTATATAACAGGCTCAGTTATGTCTTTAAATGTTCTACACAATGTAGTAATTTTCCAGTCAAAGCACATGTTATTCGCAGTGTCAACGTGCAGTAAACTAAGTAACAAATCTTTCTTCCCACAAGTAGTAAACTAAAGTGACTATTTGTAATTTTTCACAAATACGGCAAACCTAAATATGAATACTGATTCTACTCAAACAGTCAGATGATGTGACTTTGTCCTGAAAATTTTTCTATATCTCTCATTTAAGTAATGACAAATATTAATGATCATCTAGTTATGAGTAGAGGTAACGAAAAAATTTGTAAAACATTGCTTCATGTTAACGAAAAATGTCAGACAGAGTACGTACCAAACAAGCGTTTGTACCGAAAGAAATGTGAGAAAGATGAGAGATTACACACTCCTATTTATAACTGATTCATTTATTTAAGGCAGTGAGGACAAAAGGGTGCTGGTGAATTGCGGTGTGCTACTTAATTAGTCAACAGTGACTGCAACAGTAGTGATGTTTAATTTCACAAGATATGGTATGTAGAACATCCAGAACTGAGAGGCATGGTAATTAATTAAGAGAGATCCGCTTCAGTTGTATTAATTATTTATTGAAAGGACAACCGGTTCAGGAACATGAAATTATTGTATTTGGTAAAACACAACTTGTGGTCGGATGACTCAGTGCAAGAGCTCCAATTACTGCATGTTGGCAGAAGCTGTCCGCCGCCGGGGCGCCGCACCGGTAGGAACATGCAGTGATTGGAGCACTTGCACTGACTGATACGACCGCATGATGTGTTTTACCAAACACAATAATTTCACACACCTGAATATGGGATTTTAAAATCCAGAAATCAGTCGTGGTTACAATAAATAATTAGTACAACTAAAGTGGATTCCTCTAAATTATTTTTAATGTGTTTAGTTTGTAGTTTAACCGAAAACTGTTTTAATTCATATAAATGACTTGTTACCTGAAAGAAGTTTGTGTTGTATAAAGACCTGGTAGTTAATTTGTAAAGTGAATTTTATTTTTCTGTTGTTAAATAAAACGTCTTAATATTTCCTGTGCCTGTGTTTCCAGAGTTCCATTTACAGTCACACTGAACCCATTTCAGCACTCAACCACACTCAACAATTGCAGCCTACGGAAGTCAGTACAGAAGTACATCAGCCACATCCAACCTTCACTCAACAGTATCCTGACAGTTCAGCTTCACTGGTGAAGGAAATAGCTACATGATTCCTACGGCTACAACTTACACAGAAAGATAAAGCCTTCAGACACTACTTTTGTAGACTTTCGATGTTATCTTAAATTCTGCAGTGAGTGTGCATGTGTGTGTTTTTCTTTTTTCCATAACGTGGACAGCACCAACGTTAGTGCACCAACGTTAGTGCTAGGCTTACTAAAGCCACTGCAGGTGTTGGTGTCAAGAGCTCTTACAAACGTTGAATGCGGTTCCGATATCTCCGGCTGTGTACTGCTGACAATTATGCAATTTATGAAATGTGGAGCATTTTAATGGGCAATAAAAAATAAGAACTCATATATTCATAATATTTAAAACTCACATTCTGGAAGTGTGTGTTAATGAAGTTACTACGAATAAAGAGGTTTGCCTTTGAAAACATTTTTGTTATGTACAGCAATTGTTTTTCTTAATACAATAATACCTTTTACGTAAGAAGTAACATTATCTTCCCAAAAAAGACGGTTCTGAACAAGGTATCAACAATTAAAATTGGTATAACGCTTAAAACAATTTATCGCGGCCACCACGAGTGGTTTCGAATTTATCAGACGGCTGCCACATGTTTATGGACATCAGCTGACATTTGTAAAACAGTGTATTGTGAAGCTTTAATGTTACGTCTCCGAACAAGTCCATTTTTTTTTTTTTGGGAGGAGGACGACGAACCCGGTGACATTTTCACATAACCTCATTTCACTTGTGAATAACTATGAACTCCGTGATCATTCCTGAAATCGTTTTATTTTTTCTGGTTAATGTCACTATTACCCCTAACTTACGAGAAACGTAGTTATTCATTTTTACAAATGTACTGCAGACATTTGATATGGACAGCCAAATTTCGAAACTCGTGCTAGTACAGAATAATAAAATTATTTAAGTACTACATTATAGTAATGGACTGCAGCAGTTTAACAGCTTCCTTATGTTAACATACATCCACAGTGACTTCAACTAAGACATCTACTGGAGAGGAATTTAGACTTTGCCGGAATCAACTGGTAAGTCACTGTGGACTTTGCTTTTGTGTCATCTTAAGGCACAGGAAAAAAGTGAAACTGCAATTAAGTAACAGAATATAGCTAAGTAGTTAAGGGTCTTAAAACTAAGACTGCGTGCATCATAAGGAATCTACCGATTTTTCGCTCCGATTTGCTGTATATACACCGTCGTTACTAGTTTTTTAGTTGCAATGATTAAAATTTGTTTCATAATATTCTGCCTCTACTGCCACTATTATACAAAATTTTTACTCTTGTTTGACGCTACGAAACATTTAGTTGAATCTAAATTTTCTAGAAATATGAGTGATATGTATCATTCCCAGATTATGTTAACGAGTTTATTGCATGGGAACACCATAATTAAATACCACACATGGAAAAAGACTAAATACGTAGAAAAATAAAGTGCTTTTTTTAGAGAAATCAAATAACGTTATGCAATCCATAAGAGGGCTCTTACTTCAGGAGTTGGTCCAATGTTAACATCGGCGTAATATATACAGAATAAGGCGTCACAAATTACGTTACTACTTTCCCAAAACTCAATCTGAAAAATAATGTGCCCATACATCGCCCTGGTAATACAGAAACTGGGTAGTATCTTCTCGATCCAAGAAGCTGAATTTTAATGAAAGTTAACCGTAAGGCTGAAACACTATACTACATAACGAAACAGCATTTTGGACACAGAAGCTTAAAATAATTGATATAACATATTTAGGACTGTTGAATTCACGGTTAGAAAGCGTACATTTTTAAAACAAGTAACGAACTAGCAGATGGAACAGAACTGCAACATACTTTTTTTCTATAAATGTCATTCGCCATTGTATGGAGATCTTTTCTACAGCCTAGACCTTGCTTTACGTGCGCCGTTTGTTACATAGTGATATATAAACTCTCTAACATATATATATATGTGTTTATATATATGTACATAGAGCTAACTATCCATAACAGTATCACTACATTGAGAGCCAGTACAAATTGTCGCGTAACACTGGAAATATCACACATCTTAACAGCTATACGATATAGTTTCCACATGATATGTACGTAATTCTTGGTTGTTTGTCATTGAAGATAGCGACAAATGTAAGAAGTTCAGCTAAAGTAACATAAACGATATCTTATATACAACTTTCAAAGGGACCATGACGTTGGAACCTCTGTATAAAACTTATGTTCTATGTGTTACAAAACAAAATACATCAGGTTTTACATCTACTGATGCTAATACCATAGAACAAAAGTCAAGTCTCCTAGTGTATGATTTAGGAAGGAAATAATTTTCAGCTTGTCTATATACATAGTTACATCATTTAAAAACCTATACACTATTTTTTACATAATTATATATATATATTTATATAAATATATGTCCAATAACAACGATTATTCAAAATGATCAATTGTGTTCACCTAAGTTTCTTTACAAAAACAAGTAACACTATCTATGAATACGCGAACGATATGTTTCACGAGTGTCTTTTTAACTCTGAAAATCATTTTGTACAATCTAACTAAGCTCCATACCGTAAATGAATCCATATATTCAGTAGCAGACATCAAAGTGCTCCAATAACCTACACGTCTCTAAAAATAAAGGCGGACATTACTGAGACTTCTCAGAATATTACGGAATCAACACTAGTGTTTTTGAGGTGCAGCAGTTCGTGAATGATCTACAAATCAGTACATTCTTCGCCACATAATGCTTCATTTTGCTGTCGTTCGCATGGCCAGATGCTAGGATGAAATTTATTGCTGATCTTCATAAACCAAAATAATATGAATACACGGTTCCAGAGGACTTATTTCTAAATTTAAACCAGTGAGGATGGAATGATATGATGTAGTATGTTTAACAAAAGTTAAATTCGACGAGTTCACATTCTTATCACATTACTTCCACTTTTTCGCTTCCAGTGACGATGAACGTTACATTGTGAGTTTTGAATTTCACGAATCCCAAAGAAAAATTTCGTGGATCCAGTGGAAAGAAAGAAACACTCGTTTATTGCTTAAATCCTAAGTTATATTACCACATTCACTTTCATGCTTCGTCTAACCTCATCTTTGTTCTTTGTCTTTCCATGCCTTTCCCCGGCACGTGCACACAGACACATAAACATATTCACACACACACGTAGATAGGGGAGTATCAGTCTTCATTACCGAACGCCATAATTTTTACATTCTAATAGCCAAAGCCCTGCCTGAAGGGGTTTTTGTCACTTAGGGGCTGGGGCTGTTGCACAGGCGGTGGTTCACTCGCTGCCACCCTAAACGGGTTCGTGTCCGTTTGCCTAGCCGGAGCCTGATCTTGTGACGACCTCGCAACGCTCGCTGTAGGCCTCTGGTAGGCCTGAGTTGACGGTTGGTAGCCCTGTTGCACTTGGTAGTTCTGTGGTTGATGGTATCCCTGCTGTTGGGCCTGGTAACCTTGTTGCTGATAGCCTTGACTCTGATATGCTTGAGCCTGGTACCCACTTTGCGACTGGAATGGCTGAGTCGGTGCCGCTGGCTGGTAGCTTTGCTGGACTGGTGCGGTGTGGTACGATTGCGCTCCTGCTGGTTGTTGTGACTGGAAAGCTTGACTCTGATTTACTTGAGGCTGGTAACTTGGATCCTGAGCATACTGTTGTTGTGGAGGCTGGTCTTGCTGGTAGTATCCTCCTGTAACTGTGGGGGCATACCCATTTGCCTCTAATGCCTTGTCGACATTCGTCTCCTGAATACCTTGTGATTCATCCTCTTGAAAACGAGAGTATTCAAGATGATTTTTGAGGTCTGTAGAAACCGGTCGTTGGTCTTGCATCGTGTAGGTCTGATACTGCTTGTCGGGCGGATCTCCCACCAGTATATTTGCCTCGTTCTCCAACGGCTTGAAGTCATAAATGTGCCTGAGATACATCAATGCAGGGGCGTATAGTAGGTTTGCGAAAGCAATACCAACGTTGAGAGCTGTGAAGCCGATTGCTTCGACGACACCGCCCGCTATAACGGGACCCACTGCGTATGCCACCGAGTATGAGATATCTGCGATAGCGTAAATACTTCCGTACACAGAGACGTAGCGCACATCCACAAGATAGCCAAGTGTAGGTAGGAGCGCGGTGTCTATCAGCGCAATACCGAAGCATATGCCACATATGGGAACCATGAGCGCTTTGTACGACGTGGCAAATGGGATTATGAAGCAACAGAGACCTTCTAGAGCGAGACCACCAGCCGCCATTAACCACTGGTACTGAGGATATTGTTTTGCCATCTTCACAGTCAGGGCAACGCCGAACACGTGAGGGAAGAATGCTGGCAGCCAGATCATTCCGATCTTCCAGTTATCCGTCGTCAGATTGTCCTCCATCCAGAGGGAAATTGTAGGTTCGAGGAAAGCGAGCGCTACATTGGACATCATTAGTGCTCCAGAACACACAGCGATGTAAGGATCGATGAAGAGCCTCCATATTGGAGTTCCTGCGACACGCTCCCGCTGTGAATCTTTGATCTGCTCTTTGATTGGCTTCATGACAAGAAGAAGCATGAAACCGTCTAGGAGAGAAACGAAAGCCAGTACCAGGAAGGGAACCTCCTTTCCAGCGAACTGATACAGCGCTCCTCCAAATGGTGGTGCCACGAGGCAGCCGAAACTGATGAAGGCGAGAGCGATACCCAGGGCTTTGGAGCGCTCTGACTCCTCCGTGAAACGATCGGCGATCATCGCGAGACCGGATGTGTCTGCGAAGGCAGATCCCACGCCTTGCAAGCTACGCGCAAAGAAGAGTACGCCGTAGCTACGTCCGCAGGCGAACACTGCCGTCGACAGGAACATGATGGTTAAGCCGATCATCATGGGCACGTCGTAGCCAATGCGATCTATAAGGGCCCCAGAAAACGGGTTCACCATAAGCTGCACCATGGCTTTGCTGGCGAACAAGATCCCCGTGGCGGAGTCCTGTCCGTGGTGGTCCCGATGCACTGGTGCACCTTTGGGCGGTGCCACTGTGGTCGTCGCGTTGGGGTCCGGGGGCGGAACCGTAGGAGGTGGACCCCAAGCGCCAACGTAGCGCAGGTAGTCGGGGATTATGGGCACGATCACCATATAGAGCATGTTGTCGAGCAGTAGTGCGATCGACACGATAACAAGGATGAGCTTGCGCTGCGACTTGGGCTCGTGCAGCTTGGCCCAGATGGCGGAGCGCAGGTCGGCGAAGGGGATGGGCACCGACGCGATGGCCGCGAAGCCGGTGAGCCATCCCCGCAGGCGCGCCGGCAGGCTCATGGTGACGGCGCTGGAGCTGCTGCTGCCGCTGGCGCTAGTAGACTCCTAGTGCGGCCATAGCGCCTCTGCGTGGCGGAAACCGGCGCCGGGTGGGAACGGCGGCACTTCAGCCGGCCATGGTCGTGGTCGTGGCAGGGCGGGGCGGGCAACCTTCAACACACAACACACTTATCGTTAGGCACACTCGGCTGTCAGCTTATTCTACTCTGCAGGACGAGGGGAGAGGTGGAGAGGAATGAGCAGGAAGGGCTCGTGAAGGGTCGTGCGCCGTCCCCACCCGGCTGTCCGCTCTGTTGCGACGTGCGCTCGCAGCCTACTTCGCGAGCGAGCTCTGTATACCCACCGTCTACTCTGGACAAGCGCTGTCCTTCTGAAGGGTGTTGCATTCCGATTGCACCAGCTGCATCGTGTGGAACATTGTTCACGCCTGGTCCTGGTGCTACTCTTCTTGCATTCATGAAACACCGGTGTGTTATTTATAATGCTCCCGCTTTTGGAAACGTTCACACTCTCAGCTAGATAAATGCGCAGCTGACAGTGAAATTCTGTTTCGCATAGACTTATTCTGTTTGCAAATACATACTAGATAAACCATATACTTAGCAGCCTTGTAATGTATTGGGCTATAGGAAAACCACAGCCTAACGTCGAAAGTGTAGCCCCAGGTTACATAAGACAAGGAGAGAGGCACGAGTTTGACACGGAATTCTCGCCTGAACTATTCTAGCAATCGGAGAATTTACGAAGTAGTTGCAAGTGAAACGCGGGCGATAAAAAGTTCAGACGAAAAGAAAATAGTGCTTTTTGAGGTGTTGTTCTGCAGAATAACGCAGAAGATTACGTGGGTGGATCCAATAACTAATGAGAAAGCACTGAATCGAGTTGGGCAAACAGGGATCAGTTGAAAGAACACATCTTGAGGCATGAAGCAGTTGTCAATCTGGTATAGAGGAAAGCGTGAGGTGCAAAAATTATAAAAAAAGGCAGCAAGGAGACTGAAGTGGATGCAGAGGTATCTCAGCGATGTAGAGCCTGCCACATATGCACTGGCGTGGAGAGGTGCATCAAAACCAATCTTTGGACTGAAACCAGACTGAAACCACAACAAAAAACACGATATACAGGAAAAAATGGTGGACAAAAAGAATTCGAGCAGAGCTCATTCTGAATGCAAGTTCATTTAAGAGTTTTTGAGTCAAACCATTACATTTTCTGACTCGATACAGAGTATGTTTCTCGGTAAATATAGTAAAGAAGTAAATCTGCTTCCTCGCTCTTGTGCCAAGCGGAATCATGTTTTAGGGAAATCATTGTTTCATATTCTTTTTAGTAATATTTTTCTAAAACAGTAAACATTTTCTATATTGGTTAACGACATTTACACATTCAGGCCACATCTGTTAACAGATGAAAGCGCCAGTACTACACGTAACCTTAGAGCAAACCCTTGTTTCATTAGTCAGTCTGACACTGATTGTGTAAGCAAACAATGATCAAGTACCAGAGAGCAGTTGTATCAAAAACCAAGACAAATGAAGAGGAAGGCTGATGGGAAGAAGGACACAACAAGGAGCAGGACGTGACAAAGGAATATAGTATGGGGAGGACTATTCAATAAAAACATTATACTAATATTATTTTTCAAATACTGAATGTATGAAATGGAAAAGACCAGTCGAAATCTGAAAATATTTGAGTGTTATGTAAATCAAATTGGATATGCGATGTGTCGGTATCAAGATAACAGTTATGAAGCTAAAGAGCTAAACAAAGACGAAGAGAATTATTCCTCAAATAATTTTAATTTTAGATCTAAAGCGGTCTAACTTAAAAAGCTAATAGGGAGGAGTGAAGAGAGAGCGCTTGTAACTATACATAAAGCAATTGGAGTTGGCTCTAACATCATAAAGACCTGCTGGCAACAAATATTAAAGTTAACAATGGAAAATGTAATATGAATATATAACTTATGGGATACAGACTATTAAGATGGTTTCATTATTATTTTTCGAGAGAGTAAAATGAAGTAATGTAAACAAAACCTCTAAAGAAGATAATGGAGCTATGCCTAATTGCAGGAAATGCACTTGCTACATTCTTGTTATAGTATCTGATGCCAACCCAGAAAAATTGTTGACAGAAGATAAAATACTGATTACAGTTAATCTTACCGAGAGAGGAAGAAAATCTAATTTATTCAGTGCCGATGAAAAAATTCAAAAGAGATGTGCAGTCGGAAATATTAACTTAAGGAGGACTATAGCTCATTTTCTTAACGAAATAGCAATCGCTATACAGGAATCATGGTCTACAGTTTTGAACGGCTGAAACTTCTAAGGTTACACTCAAGAGAAAGCATGCAGTAAACTACATTATTCAAAATGTACGGAAATGAAGGCACGTTTTACACTCCGTGACAGTATTATTTGTATATAATGAAATTATCATAACGCAGATTGGGAAATTCTAGGTCATATAAGTTGAACCATGTATACAAGGAATTTAATATAAAAATAGAGAAAAAATTTGAAACATAATCAATGCGCAAGTGCCTTTAAGTGCTTTGAATAAGTTTGGAAGTTTATTCATTAAGCTTTTACATACATTACAACTGATTTCATGACACCTATATAAATCTAAAAAAAGACCTTAAATTCAGAATTGGAATACTGCAACGAAAAGTGGCACCTAGAGTAAGAAGAAATTATTTATTTTAATTTTATAAAGTAATTTCAATATAGTTACTACAGTACGAAAGTAAGATGTATACCCTCATATTAGGCAACTACAGCAGCGAAAATGTAGTCTTGCAACGTGTAGCAGGCAATGAGCTAGTGTTTGCGAAAGAAATGGAGATACAATTCTGTCGCAGAGTGCGTGATTTCTGTTGTGGTACATGCTCTGCATCGCTCTGAGTATGAGAGAAATTAACAGTTGGATCCGCTTGGAATTTATATTGTACGCCTTTTGATCACTGGTCATATCAACGCACTGCTGTACTGCGAGCGAAATAATCCTTACGGTCTGGGAGCAGTGAATAGCTGTAAGCAGGTTACACTATGCGCAACATGTGGCACACGGGTGACAGCGATGGACCATTAGCGGATTCAATCGAAACTGTAGAGAGTCTCCTGCGCTACGGCTTTACCCCATTCAGTAGGAGGTGACGTCCGCTGTTCAGCTTAGCATGGGTATCGCCGGCCGAGGGCTGCGCGGTACAGGACTGGCAATTTGAAGATAAACACACCGACTTTGTATAATGCCACTTTAATGACTCCAATGATAGTGTGCGAAACGTTCATGGAACTATGGACAGTGGGAGCTGTTTTCCTTCGATGATTATTTCCGTTTGACACTGACGCCCGAGTCCCCACGTGAAGACGACGTGAATGGCATTTTACAAAATATTTCGAAAGCATGAAATCATAGTGCGGGACGTGATACTGTATTGTGGAGGATCGCCACGGGACTTCGTTACAGGAATCTGAATAATCCGATACACAGAGTTTAAACGGCAACTGTTTACAATGTACCTAACAGGTATAGGTAAAGTCAATATTATGAACCAGATTTACATAGGACACTTGTGGTACGTGAAGCTGGGACAGAATCTCAAATTGGCCTACAAAAGTCACATAAGCATGCACGCCATGTGAGGTTTTGGGTGATTATTTTTTTATTTTTATTTTTTTATTTTTTGAGGCGCATTATCTTCTGATTGGTTCGATGCGGTCCGCCTCGAATTCCCCTGCTGCGCTAACTTCTTTATCTCAGTGCAGCACTTCCACCCTATTATTTGGTTCACGTATCCACACCTGTGTCTTGACCTACAGGTTTTACAATCTGCCGTTCGCTTCCTTATCCTTATCTTATCATTCTACCTGATTTGCATCATTCTCCTATAGCACCACATCTCAGACGCTTCGATTCTCTTCTGCTGTGCTCCAAACACATACTCTCAGAAATTTCTTTCTGAAACTAACGCCAATATTTAATACTAATAGACTTCTCTTCTGCAGTTATACCCTCTTTCCAGTACCAGAGCGCTTTTCGTGTCCTCTTTGCTTCGTGCGTCATACGTAATTTTGCTTTCAAGATGGCAGAATTCCTTAATTTCGTGTATTTTGTGATCCCCAATTTTGATGTTAAGTGTCTGACGATTCTCACTTCAGCTACATCTTATTTTCCAGTTTACTCTCATTCATGTTCTGTACTCGTTAGACTGCTTATTCCATTCAACAGATCCTGTAATTCTTCTTCATCTTCACTGAGGACAGCAATGTCATCATCGAATCTTTTCATTCGTATCCTTTTACCCTGAATTTTAATCGCACTTTTGAGCAGTTGAAATTGTTTTAGCTGAGTGTTTTGTGTAATTACTAATTAGTAATATTTTCAAACAGTGTTTGCTTTCGTTCTAGAAGTCTTCTGCCTTCAGATTATATTTATGTTAGTACTTTCTTTTCACTGGCTGCACTGAACTTAGAAAATTTGCTGACTTCTTATATCTTTTGGTTTGCTTAAACCCTACTGTGCACTTGTCCACTACAGAGAACAGCTGTTAATGTCACTTTTTCGGGCTTTTTGATCGGTCGTACATAAAGACCACTCCAGTGGAGTTCTACTACTGCTGTAGCTTGCGTGCATTTGCAGCCCCAGGGCTGATTGGAAACGCCAAAGAAGCGACCATTAAGAGCTGTTCACCCCAGTGGACATGTGCATCACAGCGTTAATTTTGCTTCACCGGACTTAGAAACTTTTCTCATTGTGAACTTTGACCCTAACTGGTCCTTTGCCGACCTTACACTAAGTTCCGCACACTTCACCTTGGATAAATGTGGGAATACTGCTGGCCACGGAAGAGCTTCAGCATCGAGTGTGCAGTTCATAAAGCCACATACCATGTGTGGATAAGCACGGTCTTTTTTTAAAAAAATTGCGTTGTCCTGATGAAAAAGGTAAGGAGATCTTGTCACATGAAGGATAACACACGATGACGTAGAATGTGCGAGACATACCACTGTGCTGTCAGCATTCGCCACCAATGATTACCTGCCGTGACCTGACCACCTGAACATAATGTGGCGCCGTTCATCGCAGTCCACGCTTCCCGGCCTGATAACTTCCCAAAAACAGCCGTTTGTGTTGTGGTGTTAATAACAATGCGACTGTATTTCCCTTATCCGGCTACTGCCGATCTCCGACCATCGGGGCAGGGTGACACAGAGCGTTGCAGGGGTCCATCACTTCTTCTCGGCTGCCAGGCACAGGCGAGACCACTGTGTGCTCGGTGAACAATATGACGACCATCCCTTGTGGTGGTCAGACGTAATCAACTGGAACACTGACGACGAGTTTGTCTGCCCTCAACTCCAATGTAGTCAGACATAGAGCCACTCTCACATCTGAATGTCCCGCAGATCTGGAAATTATACAATTCGATCAGCTCATGAACTGGAGAACCACGATGAGGACTCTTCCAAACTGTCAAGTGCTGATAATTCTGTCTCACAAGTACACGCTGCGTCTCCTTGTCCTTCACAGTGATCATATCTGACGCTGTCCACGCCCCGGCGCCGGAAATCGCACGAAAATTACGCGATTTCTCTTTGTCGGTATGCAAATAAAACGGAAGAAAACATATTTTGTAGCACACTCTTCACAAGAACTAGAAACCAATGTCGAGTGCTGGAGTGATGATTAGTAGCACTACGGTCAACTCAGAGAAGGGACACAGCTTTCTCTTTCCGACCGCACATGCTGTGGTGTGACGTTATACCTTCCGAGTACCAAGTTGCTCGTAGCATCAGGTCACTGTTTTTCTTTCAAACTGCGTGTAGCATATTGTGCAAGGCTACGGTACGAGGGATTTTTGAGGAGTAACTAAGGCAACGGCGCTTTGGCCGACAGGACAAATGCACTGACTGGGAGGCAGCCAGCTCAGATTCGATTCCTGCTGTTACCAACTTTTTCTTTCATTTTTATTCCTCAAAATGTTAAACTATTATTTACAAAATTTAAATCTGTATAAACAACTGAGATTATAGACATAAAATTAATACATTCAATTTAGTTACGAATACTACCCTGTATGTCAAAAATCTGTAGACCATCACATTGTGGCACATTGGTAAAATTTAGCACGAGGCGCCTGTGCTCGGAACAGTACTAAACTCAAACAGTACTAATGCATCCTGTTGGCCATTATAGCTGTCACAGATAATTGCAGCTGTAATCGTTAACATACCAGCCTGTGATGTGTACGTGTACAAAGTTACACTGACTTTCGAGCACGTATTCTGATACTTAACGTTTTTTTGTTGTCGGGCAATGTACACTACTGGCCATTAAAATTGCTACACCAAGAAGAAATGCAGATGATAAACGGGTATTCATTGGACAAATATATTATACTAGAACTGACATGTGATTACATTTTCACGCAATTTGGGTGCATAGATCCTGAGAAATCAGTACCCAGAACAACCACCTCTGGCCATAATAACGGCCTTGATACGCCTGGGCATTGAGTCAAACAGAGCTTGGATGGCGTGTACAGGTACAGCTGCCCTTGCAGCTTCAACACGATACCATAGTTCATCAAGAGTAGTGGCTGACGTATTGTGACGAGCCAGTTGCTCGGCCACCATTGACCAGACGTTTTCAATTGGTGAGAGATCTGGAGAATCTGCTGGCCAGGGCAGCAGTCTAACATTTTCTGTATCCAGAAAGGCCCGTACAGGACCTGCAACATGCGGTCGTGCATTATCCTGCTGAAATGTAGGGTTTCGGAGGGATCGAATGAAGGGTAGAGCCACGGGTCGTAACACATCTGAAATGTAACGTCCACTGTTCAAAGTGCCCTCAATGCGAACAAGAGGTGACCGAGACGTGTAACCAATGGCACCCCATACCATCACGCCGGGTGATACGCCAGTATGGCGATGACGAATACACGCTTGCAATGTGCGTTCACCGCGATGTAGCCAAACACGGATGCGACCATCATGATGCTGTAAACAGAACCTGGATTCATCCAAAAAAAATAACGTTTTGCCATTCGTGCACCCAGGTTCGTCGTTGAGTACATCATCGCAGCCGCTCCTGTCTGTGATGCAGCGTCAAGGGTAACCGCAGCCACGATCTCCGAGCTGACAGTCCATGCTGCTGCAAACGTCGTCGAACTGTTCGTGCAGATGGTTGTTGTCTTGCAAACGTCCCCATCTGTTGACTCAGGGATCGAGACGTGGCTGCACGATCCGTTACAGCCATGTTGATAAGATGCCTGTCATCTCGACTGCTAGTTATACGAGGCCGTTGGGATCTTGCACGGCGCGGTTTGGCGCGGCGTTCCGTATTACCCTCCTGAACCTACCGATTCCATATTATGCTAACAGTCATTTGATCTCGACCAACGCGGGCAGCAATGTCGCGATACGATAAACCGCAATCGCGATAGGCTACAATTCGACCTTTATCGAAATCGGAAACGTGATGGTACGCATTTCTCCTCCTTACACGAGGCATGACAACAACGTTTCACCAGGCAACGCCGGTGAACTGCTGCTTGTGTATGAGAAATCGATTGGAAACTTTCCTCATGTCAGCACGTTGTAGGTGTCGCCACCGGCGCCAACCTTGTGTGAATGCTCTGAAAAGCTAATCATTTACATATCACAGCATCTTTTTCCTGTCGGTTAAATTGCGCGTCTGTAGCACGTCATCTTCGTGGTGCAACAATTATAGTGGCCAGTATTGAATTTGCTGCTGGCCGTGCAAAGCCGGAGCGCTTCGCTAGTTGAATTTTAAAGATGTAGTTTGCCTTTGCGTTTTGTGGCGGTACATGTCCACCGTAAGCAGTGGCCGGCAGACGGCAGAGCAGTCACTTGCGATCGCCCCCAGCCGCGGAGCGCGGCGCTATGATGGCTGCTCTCGCTCGTGGCCCGCGGCTGATCGCGGCGCTGTTTACACAGCGGGCGCCCGCCGCCGCCCCTGCTGCACAAACAGGCGCCGCGTTGTTTTGACGTCGCGCGCCGCCGTTTTAAAGCAACTGGCTGGCTGCTGCCTGCTGCCTGGCTGAGCCGCTCCGGGGGAGGGGACGGCGCTCAGCTGAAATATTTAGCGGCCTGAAATTTTTATAAGGCGGCGCGGCGAGCCTGCGAGGGGAGACGGGCGGATCGCGAACGCGTCTGCGCGGTCGCCGCGGAAGGCTCTCACAGTAACAGCACTCGCCTTCACAGCTCCGCATATGCGATTAGCCGAGGTGCGTGAATGTTAACGACCGTCACAAAATATGAAAGTTGGAAGAGCGAATCCTCTGCAGTCGCTACGTAGACCGTAAGAAAATTTTCAGCGTTGTTTCCAGTGGGCAAGTCGTTCATATACAACAGTGACAACTAACCACTGTATGGCTGACAGGGGACATATACTGTCTGATTAAAAGTATCGGTGCACTCTTATGTAATACGCAGTTGACCACTAGATGTAAAGACAGGCCAGTAAAAAAGAGGTGAGGATTATTGTCGTGCGAGGGAAGAAGCAGTAACAGCAAAGTGGCTCAGTCATGACATCTCAGAGACTTCAAATGTGGACTACTCATTGTGTGTCATACTAGTAACAAATCCAACAGGGACATTTCACCCCTTCGAAAGCTGCCCAAGTGGACTTTCGGTGATGTGACTGCGAAGTGAAGATGGACACGAACCATTGGGCAGTGTGTGTATATGTTGGGCGGAGGACTAATCATCGAGCAGTCCAGCTAGTACAGTGAAGAATTAGAAAAAACGGTTTACAATGGTCGAGAAGTTCCAAGTTGCTGTAGTCCGTGCTAAGCGACGCTTGAGGAGATATTAAAAGCGATGCCACTGGACAAGCGGTGAATGAAAACGAGTAATTTGAAGCGGTGAATCCCGCTGTAGTCGGTTTTGACTTGACTACAATTATCATTCTCTTCTAAATTACGAAGGACGTTTTTTTAGCTGCCAAACTATGTTACTCAGACATTGTGTAAATATCGACACTATAAATTTTAAATTTTCTTAAGGATTGGCATTTGATTTAAGGTGTCTATTATTGTTATAGATATTAACATTATAGTAAAGAATGTCCTATCATCATGGTATATCTGAATTGAAACAACCGAATGTTTTATTTATGTATATAGGTTGTTCATTGTAATGCAAAGTATAATATGGTCATTTCACATAAGTGTGAACAGCTCTTCTATATCCCAGGTATTTACATTACGTTAAATTCAAATTTATTATAACCATTCAAGTAACTCGGGGAATTACAGTGCTTTTTCCTCTGACGCGTTGTTTAGCTGAGCTTGATACGCACAGCGGCAAGGATAGAGAAGAACATTGTGGGATTCTCCTGTAGGCAGTGCTGTGATGCAATCGATGTTGTGAAGCGCTTAATTAATAATATTAATCATTGTGCGAAGATATTTTACTAAGAAACTTTGGTGAAGTGGAGCGGGTGCCTCGGTAAACTGCTTGTCGCGGTCGCAATATTCTTCCTGAAGTAAATTCCGTGCAAGTAATTGCTTCACTGACAGTTCAAAAGCAATTCCTCTGGAAGGCGTCATGTCGATGCGTATTGGTCTATGTTAACAGAGACGTGAAATAACTGTATAAATTTATTCGACGATTATTCATCTGATACAAGCCAAGAACTTCCAAGTATTCGTGTATTTAGAATTGTATGAGTTGTAGCAGCAATTCTTTGTATTAATGTTACCTACAAACCTATTTTAACCTGTTGCCTTTGTCATTTAAAACAGAACAAATATATTGATGGACTACGATTATCTGTAACGAGAATGCTAGCCTATCATTTACTTTACAAAGTGAGCGTTTAAGTAACCTATCAAAAAATAAAACTGTATATTTGGAACGGTTGCCTTTCACACTCCCAGAGATAAATTCGACTTTCATTCATGTTTCAAGATTATCGTAAATGATCTTAACTAATTATTTCTGATTACATTTCGTTAAATACGGTAATTAGGAAGTTGGTTGCTTCCATATTATTTTTAAAATTAAAAGCAAAACTTTCGACAAGTTTCTCAGTTAATTACAAAACCAAAGAACAGAACTGGTCCCTTCCGGTCTGGAGACTGTTATCTTTTTAGTTTTCAAACAATGAAAAATCCAGGGTGGAACGTAACAATATTATGAAAAGGAAAGTGGCTACTCAATATTTAGCGGAGATGCTGAGTCGCAGATAGGCACACAAAAAAAATTCATAAATAGCGCTTTCGGCCCGTAAGGCCTTCGTCTGGTGAGTGGCAACTTTCCTTCTCATAATATCTTTTTAATTTTAGTATTTATTTCAAACGGTCATACTAACGGTAACTTAGTTTATGCTCTCTTCTCAGAGCTGAATATTGGATATCGCTAAGTTATATGAACGATAACTGAGGTAGGAAGTACAATAAAAAGTTTTTTGATTGCTTTTTGTACGGAGATAACCGCATACTTTATCCATCCAACGCATTGGAATTTATACCATAGCCATCTGCAATAGTTCAGTTCAGCATCTTGTCTACATTGTTATTATTAACGTCCGTTTACAATTTAGCATTAAGTTATAAGTATAAATGGTTAATAAGAATCGTTCACCTTTAAATTAGTAGCTTATTTCATGTGTAAGGTTTCACTCTTGCGGGAGTTAAAGTTTCGCAACAAGGGCACTTAACTTTTGACAGTATAAGAAAAACATAGGAGAGACTACACTTGAACAATGGATTAGCGTTGTCAAGTGAATTCGAAAATGTATGTATAAGAAAATAGGTCAGTAGTGCCTTTTTTTTGGTCATCAGTCTTCTGTCTGGCTTTATGTGGCCCGCCATAAATTCCTCTCCTGTGCTAACCTCTTCATCTCAGAGTAGCACTTCCAGCCTGTGTCCTCAATTATTTACTGGATGTATTCCAATCTCTGTCTTCCTCTACAGTTTTTGCCCTCTACATCTCCCTCTAGTACCATGGAAGTCATTCCCTCATATCTCAACAGATGTCTGTCACCCTGCCCTGTCTCCTTATCAGTGTTTTTCCACATATTCCTTTCCTCTGCGATCCTGCGCAGAACCTACTCATTCCTTTCCTTACCAGTCCACCCAATTTCCAACATTCGTCTGTAGCACCACATCTCAAATGCTTCGATTCTCTTCTGTTCCGGTTTCTCCACAGTTTATGTTTCACTACCATGCAATGATGTACTCCAGGCGTACATTCTCAGAAATTTCTTCCTCAAATTGAGGCCTATGTTTGATACTTGTATGCGTATCTTGGCCAGGAATGCCCTTTTCGCCATTGCTAGTCTGCTTTCGATGTCCTCCTTGCCCTCTCTGTCATTGGTTATTTTACTGCCTACGTAGAAGAATTGCTTAACTTCATCTACTTTGTGACCACCAGTCCCCATGGAATTTTCTCACTGTTCTCATTACTTTCGTCTTTCTTCTCTCAATCCATATTCAGTACTCATTAGATTGTTCATTCCATTCAGCGGATCACGTAATTCTTCTGCATTTGCATTCTGGGTAGCAATTGTATCATTGATATCCTTTCGCCTTGAATTTTAATTCCATTCCTAGACTTTTTTTTATTTCCATCATTGCTTCGTCGATGTACAGATTGAACAGTAGGGGAGGGAGACTACATCCCTGTTTTACATCCTTTTTAATCCGAGCACTTCGTTCTTGTTCGTCCATTCTTATTATTCCCTCTTGGCTCTTGTACATGTTGTATATTACCCGTCTCTCCCTATGGCTTACCCCTATTTTTCTCAGAATTTCGAACATATTGCACCATTTTACATTGTCGAACGCTTTTTCAAGGTCGACAAATCCTATGAACGTGTCTTGATTTTGCTTTAAGCCTTGATTCCATTACCAACAGCAAAACACATCCTCAATATTCTTTTCCGTTATTCTGTATATTACTCTTCTCAGCAACTTGGATGCATGAGCTGTTAAGATGATTGTGCGATAATTCTCGCACTTGTAAGCTCCCGCAATGTTCGGAATTGTGTGGATGATATTTTTCCGAAAGTCAGACGGTATGTCGCCAGACTCATACATTCTACACATCGATGTGAATAGTCATTTTGTTGCCACTTCCCCCAGTGATTTTAGAAATTCTGATGGAATATTATCTAGCCTCAACATGGATTCAGTGTCCTAGATATTGCCAACAAAATGTTCTCCAGGTTGATGGCTGTCCCATGGCATCACGTTGATCCATTTGATTGTTCAGCGTTTGGCATGTGACGTTTTTCAGTGGACAGTCCATTGTTTCTATGGAATACAAAAGCTGAGAAGACCCGTCGTCGGTCAATAGCACTGCTCCTCCGATGTTGTTGAGCAAACCAAGTATTTCTGCTCGGTGCATGGAGCGTTTGCTTCAGCACCCAAAATACAGTTGAGTTAGAGAAGCTGTTGTGCCAGACATTAGTCTGCCAGCCTGCTGTTTCATTTGCATGTTAAGCGGTTCCATGACATATGAGGTACCATTCAGGTGCTTTCAGAATATTGCACGTTCATGTTCACACTCAATGGCACGTGCGGCTCACAAATTTTACGGAGATTGTAGTCTAAAAGGGATGTCCAATCGCTGGCATGTGACTTAACTTAGGCACAGCAGTACATATTTAATAAGTCTACGTTTCATCTTCAGGTGTGGTGAAGTGAATGATTATAAAATTCCTGTGACTGTATAACCGAGATAATTGTTCCTTTTACCGCACCTGATTACGTAAGCGGTCACTCCGAAGCCTGCACGATGCTAACCATATATTTTAATTATATACACAGAAAATTAGGCTGCATGTAAATTCAGACATGAATCAAAACATGCTGTACGACATTTTGAACATGACAAAGGTCGCCACTCGCTAGATTCCGCTACTGCTCACAGCAATTCAAAACGCTGCCGAATAGAGACAGCAGCGGAAATGTAGCAGCTGTCTCAGGTCAATCAAAGTGACGTTCTTTGCCGTTTAATCACCATGGACGAGTACTGGATGTAATCACTGTGTCGACGAAACAAAGGAACATAGCAAGCAGGGGGCTCACCATCGCGGCAAAGACTAAACTATCATGCTGAGAGATTTTTGGGACTCCCATGGTGTGGTACTAACATACTATTTTCGTAAGGGGCGAACAGTTACAGGAGTGTACTATCGAAACCTTTTGACGAGATTACAAGGGTGTCAAGATGGAGCGTCTCGGGAGGGGGGGGGGGGGACGGGGGAGAGGGGTGGTTGCTGCGCGACAAAGTCGTAGATGATTCTGCACAGGACACAATGCTGTTTCTCTGGGCTATGAAACATTTCCTCATTTCCCTGTATTTTCATGACATGGCACCCAGAGACTTCTTCCTCCTTCACTGGACGAAAAACCGTTGCGTGCGAAGCGACGGAGAGGTGATTTTCACGCATAAAATGTATCCTGATCATGCAAAATCCATGTGTGACATCGAATATGACAGAACCAACATTAAGGTTCATGGTCGCAGCTTGATTTTTAGAGATGATAATTAAGACTACCCTCGTAGCATGACGAACAAATTAATTCACAAGTTTGGCAATGTCAGTAATTAACCGGCTGCTTTGGCCGAGCGACTCTAGGACCTTCCGTCCTGCTACGGTTGCAGGTTCGAATCCTGCCTCGGGCATGGATGTGTGTGATGTCTTTAGGTTAGTTAGGTTTAAGTGGTTCTAAGTCTAGGGGACTGATGACCTCAGATGTTAAGTCCCATAGCGCTCAGAGCCATTTGAACCATTTTGTCAGTAATTAAAGTATACTCATACATACATAATCAAGTGACCATCGTTATACAGGGTGGTTGTAATTAAACTTTCGCTACATATGAGGGCCCCCATGAAAAAGACAAGGGAGCTTTGTCGAAACATTTGTAAGGACTCGCGGGAGAAAAATAACGAATAAACCATTGAATGCAACACATTTTAATTTCCTGGTGAGGGGCTAACATTTATTAATTGCGCAGTATGTTTACGTTCCAGGTTACAAATGTGTCTCATTGTGACGGCCATCTGCATCCACGATAGCCTGGAACCGCACGAGGAATACCATTTCACAAATGTTCGCAGCACTTTTCTAACGGTGGACCATGGATCGTTGAGCCGGCGCGATGCAGCTCGTGTATTGCTTCAAGATCACACACAGAGTTTCGCATTCCTGCAGACAGTAAAGTCTTGAACAATTCGTAACGCAATTGACCGTCGGCCTCTCCCAGAAGCAATTCCCAAATCGGCACGTAATTCGAACTTCCGAATAGTATTGCTCGACTTCGGTGCGGAAACAGGACCTCTCCGTATTCTTTTAATACTCACGAAGAGCAGTAGTACTATTTATGTTGTTTTGATAAAACAGCCTTACGAGTAAAACTCTGCTCACCTTGTCCAGACCCATGTTAATGTCTGCAATTGTAATGCATACGCATGCTTGAGTTTCAAGCCCACGTCGCCGTGCCAGAGCCGGCACCTAATGGTAAGTCATGACTCTAACACTACTAACAACGCAAATCATGCAGCACACAGTCTGAAAAACGTGTCTCACTGTTTCCGGAGAGACAGTCCTCTTTGGGTGGAAAGCTAAGACAATCGCTGCCTGCGGCGTAATCATTTCCTTGACCAGTGACAGGAGCCAATGAAGGCAGACTCTTTATCCATTCGTATATATTCGTACATCGAACGAGATACGTCACAAGCTCCGAGCTGCGGGTGTCACGGTGCAGCCTCAGAGAGAGAAAGAGAGAGAGAGGGGAGGAGGGGGCGGAGCAAGTTGTCACTGGACCGCGCCTGTGTAACCGCGCCCCGTGTAACCGTATCAGCCCGGGCTGGGCCGCCTAATTAATGAGGTGGCCCATGCCGCCGGAGCCGCGATACGCGCCGCTGCCCTCCTCCATTAGCGGAATCACCCGTGACGTCACAACAGCGGTAGCTGCCGGGAACCCCGCGAACAGAGACCGGCCACGAATCGCAAGGAACTCTTAAGCCGCCGTCACCCTGGACGAGATAGCTAACGTTGACGTAGCCTACTACGTGTTTTGTGACGTCGTAATCTATTATTTCACATTGAGGAGCCATTTCGCCAAGTGAAACACAAAATAAGATCTGCGATATGTCGACAACATGCCACGTAAAATAGAATCAACGACTGCATGAACGCTCGTTACGTCATAAACGGAATGTGCTAGACCACCATATCGTATTTGTCGTGTTCAGCACAAGCCCGTATAAGGTTCATTTATGTTATACGTTACACCCTATAAATATAGACTGTTTATAAGCACCAGCACATTTAACACCTCCAAATCGCGCCGTTATTAGTACGATTTGTTACAATAAAATGACAGGAAACGTCATATTGGTGGTTAAAGAATTTGCGTATTTACACTGTAGCGTCAAAGAAACTGATACAGGCATGCGTAGGAGGAAGTAAATATTCCAGAATTCGAATCAGTAACAGCTGCCAATATGAGAAACGTAGAAATAAATATCCTCGGATTAGTGAAACAACTTAAATCACTTAATTAAAGCAAGTCTTCTAGCCCAGACTGTATACCAATTAGGTTCCTTTCAGAGTATGCTGATGCATTAGCTCCATACTTAAAAATCATATATAACCGTTGATGAAAGATCCGTACTCAAAGACTGGAAAGTTGCACAGGTCACACCAATATTCAAGAAAGGTAGTAGGAGTAATCCACTTAATTACAGGCCCATATCATTAAAGTTGATATGCAGCAGGATTTGGGACATATATGTGTTCAAACGTTATGAATTACCTCGAAGAAAATGGTCTATTGCCACACAGTCAACATGGATTTAGAAAACATCGTTCTTGTGGAACACAACTAGCTCTTTATTCGCATGAAGTCTTGAGTGCTATTGACAAGGGATTTCAGATCGATTCCCTAATTCTGGATTTCCGGAAGGCTTTTGACACTGTACCGCACAAGTAACTTGTAGTGAAACTGCGTGCTTATGGAATATCGTCACAGTTATGTGACTACAGTCACAGTTCGTAGTAATTGACGGAAAGTCATCGAGTAAAACGGCAGTGATTTCTGGCGTTTCCCAAGGTAGTGCTATAGGCCCTTTCCTGTTCCTTATCTATATAAACGATTTGGGAGACATTGTGAGCAGCCGTTTTAGGTTGTTTGCAGATGACGCTTTTTTTAACGACTAATAAAGTCATCAGAAGATCAAAACAAATTGCAGAACGATTTGGAAAAAAATATCTGAATGTTGCGAAAATTGTCAGTTGACCTACATAACGAAAAGTGTGAGGTCACCCACATGAGATCTAAAATGAAATCGTTAAACTTCTGTTACACGATAAATCAGTCAAATATAAAAGCCGTAAATTCAACAAAATACCCAGAAATTACAACTACGAACAACTTAAATTGGAAGGAACACACAGAAAATGTTGTGAGGAAGGCTAACCAAAGACTGCGTCGTATTGGCAGGACACTTAGAAAATGTAACAGATTGCCTACATACACTATGCTTGTCCCTCCTCCTTTAGAATACTGCTGCGCGATGTGGCATACTTACCAGATAGGACTGACGGAGTACATCGAAAAAGTTCAAAGAAGGGTAGCATGTCTTGTGTTATCGCGAAATATGGCAGAGAGTGTCACTGAAATGATACGGGATTTGGGCTGGACATCATTTGGAGAAAGACGTTTTTCGTTGCGACGGAATCTTATCACGAAATTCCAATCACAAACTTTCTCCTCCGAATGCGAAAATATTTTGTTGACACAGACCTACATAGGGAGAAAAGATCTCCACGATAAAATAAGGGAAATCAGAGCTCGTACGGAAAGATATAGGTGCTCGTTTTTTTCCGCGCGCTATACGAGTTTGGAATAATAGAGAATTGCGAAGGTAGTTCGATGAACCCTCTGCGAGGCATTTAAATGTGATTTGCAGAGTATCCATGTGGATGTATTTGTAGATGTATGATATGTAAACATGCAGAATACGGCAGAATACAAGAAGTGTCTGGCGCAGTTGTTAGATCAGTTACTGCAGCTACGCTGGCAGGTTATCAAGATTTAAGTGAGTTTCAACGTGGTGTTACAGTGGCGCACGAGCGATGGGATGCAACATCTCCGAGGTAGCAATGAAATCGGGATTTTCCCGCACGACCATTGGACGAGCGTACCGTGAATATCCGGACTCTGTTAAAAACATCAAATCTTCGACATCGCTGCGGTCGGAAAAAGATCCTGCAGTAATGGGACCAACGACAACTCAAGAGAATCGTTCGACGTGACGGAAGTGCAGCCGTTCCGCAAGTTGTTGCACATTTCAGTGCTGGGCCATCAACAAGTGTCAGCGTGCAAACCATTCAACGAAGCAGCATCGATATGGACTTTCGGAGCCGAGGGCTCACTCATCTACCCTTGATGACTGCACGACAGATAGCTTTACGCCTCGCCTGGCCCGTCAACACCGACAATGGACTGTTTATGATTGGAAACATGTTGCCAGGTAGGACCAGTCTCGTCTCAAATTGGTTGGTTCAAATGGCTCTGAGCACTATGGGTCTTAACTTCTGAGGTCATCAGTACCCTAGAACTTAGAACTACTTAAACCTAACTAACCCAAAGACATCAAACACATCCATGCCCGCGGCAGGATTCGAACCTGCGACCGCAGCGGTAGCGCGGTTCCAGACTGTAGCGGCTAGAACCGCTCGGCAACTCCGGCCGGAGTCTCAAATTATATCGAGCGGATTGGCCGTGTACGGGTATGGACACAACCTCATGAATCGATGGACCCTGCGTGTCAGCAGAGGTCTGTTAAAGCTGGTGAGGGTCTGAAATGATGTGTTTCGCATGCAGCTGTAGTGATATGGGATCCCGGATACGTCTAGATACGACTTTGACAGCTGACACGATTGTAAGCATCCTGTGCGATCATTTGCGTAGATTCACGTTCATTGTGCATTCCGATGGACTTGGGCAATTCTAGCAGGTCAATGCGACACCTCACACGTCCAGAATTGCTACAGAGTGCCTCGAGGAACACTTTTGTAGCTTTGAACTCTTCCTCTGGACACCCCAGGCATGAACATTATTGGGCGTATCTGGGATTTCCTGCAACGTGCTGTTCAGATCTCTACCCTTCCGATTTATGGACAGCCCAGCAGGATTCGTGGTATCAACCCCCACCCCCCCACCCCCGTCAGCACTACTTCAGACATTTGGCACTTATGCATGTTTTTTTCGCTCTTCAGTGTAGTTACTTTCGCGTTATCACTCGCGTAATATGAATGTAAGATATTTAAGGCGACGACACGTTAAAGATTCAGGATGGCTGGTTCAAATGGCTCTGAGCACTATGGGACTTAACTTCTGTGGTCATCAGTCCCCTAGAACTTAGAACTACTTTAACATATTAACCTAAAGACATCACACACATCCATGCCCCAGGCAGGATTCGAACCTGCGACCTTAGCAGTCCCGTGGTTCCGGACTGCGCGCCTAGAACCACTAGACCACCGCGGCCGGCAAAAGATTCAGGAGAAACGTTTAGATCTTGTCATTAAATGTCAATTAACAAAATATCGCTGATTAAAGTCTGTAGAAATCCGTAACATGAAAACAAGATCGCTCATTGCAGAGTTTCAGCATAGCGTATGGGGTCGGGATGCCACTTTACGGAATAGCGAGGTTCGAACGTAGGTGGATGCGTGTTGTGTTGAATCCAATTTATTTTTTCACCTTTACGCTTTCTAAAATGTTGTGAGACTTTCTTAATAAAGTAATAGAAGTATCTTATGAAATACTTGTTGTTATGTAAATACAAATGCATTCTCGGTCAGTACTGAGTTTGAAACTTTCTGGCAGATTAAAACTGTGTGCCCGACCGAGACTCGAACTCGGGACCTTTGCCTTTCGTGGGCAAGTGCTCTACCAACTGAGCTACCGAAGCACGACTCACGCCCGGTACTCACAGCTTTACTTCTGCCAGTACCTCGTCTCCTACCTTCCAAACTTTACAGAAGCTCTCCTGCGAACCTTGCAGAACTAGCACTCCTGAAAGAAAGGATATTGCGGAGACATGGCTTAGCCACAGCCTGGGGGATGTTTCCAGAATGAGATTTTCACTCTGCAGCGGAGTGTGCGCTGATATGAAACTTCCTGGCAGATTAAAACTGTGTGTCCGACCGAGACTCGAACTCGGGACCTTTGCCTTTCGCGGGCAAGTGCTCTACCAACTGAGCTACCGAAGCACGACTCACGGTCGGTACTCACAGCTTTACTTCTGCCAGTACCTCGTCTCCTACCTTTGCGGCTGTGACATCAGGAATGGCATCCGGTTACAAAGTTAAATAACGAAATCAAATTTGCCAAATCCCAAAGAATCAGACCCGATGCTAGACGGGTAAACGTTAAAGAAATCAAAAGGACGTCGTAAATGGTGGGTGATAAGAAAAGGCAGTTTGGGGTCTACAGATTTCGTCGCACAGCAAAACCAAAATTTTAACAGAAATAGTGCAGTTAAAAATAACCTGATAATAAATGCATCGACTAACAATAAAAGCAGAATATTTCATTTTCATTAATATTAACTGCTAGCATGTAATTAATGTATAAGGGACGATGAATAAGTTATCGTGTGTGGACGTTGCTGCGGCGTATAAGCAACGTAGCGCGAATCCGATGCGGATATATATGCATCAAGACAAGGCATTAGTGTGGCACTAGTGTCTTTCTGACGTTCATGCGGTACATTCCGAGACGTGAACCGTGGCGACGTTGTTACCAAATGCGTCCGAACAAGACGAATGTGCTGTTTGCTTCTCTTGGCTGCTGAAGGACAAACACCGGAAGATATCCCTCATCGAATGAAGAATGTGTATGGGGCAGCATGTCTGTCGAAAATCACGAATTTTGTGTGACAGGGGGTGCTGCTGCTTCATGGTAACGCACGTCCCCATATCGCAGAAGTTACGCCAACTCAAGTGGATGACACTCGAGCACCCGCCCTATAGCCCTGATCCCTTCCCATGCAATTTCCACGCCTTTGAATCCTTAAAAAAAAGGCTTCAACAGTCGAAAATTGCCGTTGGGGGATGGTGTGCAACAGCTAGTTGCGGATTTCTTCACGCAACAAGACACAGGGTATCTTGAGCCTGGTGTATCTGTGAGATGATTGCGTCAGCCCTTTAGCGGTTTTGCCTGATTGGCCTACCGATTCTGGACTCTATAGCCTTCGAACGACAACGTTTGATCGACCCTTACAGAATTGATGAGACTGGTATTAGTAGTATCCAATATACCCTTCGTAACAGGTAGAATAAATTACGTTATTTCTGAGAATATAGCACTGGCGTTCCTTTTACACCAAAAGACTAAAATACAATCTTAACTGTAACAGACGAATTTAATGACCGTATCTTGCGTCTGAAACGGCGTTAACTCTTGAAGAGGCCCTCGTGACGGAAATACTACACTGGACACTTCTGTTACTAGGCCACTTGCAGTGACGTCACGCTGCGCTGCTGTCCATCGATCTGAGCCGCTCTGCAAGAGCTGCTACGTCAGAATAGAAGAGTAACCTTCCGTGGCTATATTGATTCTCCGCCACCCCAGCTGGGGTCTCTATGACGGCACACAGGACCAGGTAGAAAATCCATTCGCCAGCTTTCCTTTTCGTACAGAATTTCGCTGTAGCTCTTTACCTAGATTTTTGCTCACATCTACTTTACCCTGTTACGTCGACTCCATATTTTAGGGAAAATTATAAAACGAGCAATAACTCTTGAAGTTAAAGACGAGGTAAGTTGTTTCTGTAATAGTCCTGCATCAATCTGCGAAATGAAAACTAGCGACCCCATAATTAGCTTCACTCATGCCCGCCTTGCATATAGCTGCTTGCTACAGATGACGGTGTTTTAAGAGGAAAAACCTTCAGTAGATATATTGTTAGAATGACCGATAGCCGGCATTTACGAAACGTGTTGCGGTCTAGCCAGATAGGATGCCTTTCAACGTCGGAAAGAGGGGTCCAGGTGGTTGACTGTTCCCCACAAGGCTCTTCTGAAAAAGCCAAGTTGTGTCAAGCACAGCTGATGAGATGAAATATTGTGACGCTAGGGTCTATTCATGCTGCATCCGCTGGCAGAGTGACTTCACTGGGTGCTGGGCTCAGAGAAAAACATGAAGGTCTGTACGTATGTAGGGACTGGCTAGTTTGGTACCTGTCATCAGTCGTCGGGGCAGAAAGCGCTGCGGTGGGCAAGCTGGCAGGTATACTGGACGACTGATTAATAGAGAACCGTGCGTTTGACGATGGGTCGCTAACCAGCTTACAGAGCGACAGCCGGCGTTTCGGCGTGGCCTCATGGCAGACGCTGTTTAGACCCACCAAACATCTGAGACAGGAAATGTAACCTTGTGCGTGATATGTGTAGTTGGGTACATAGATCACGTCTTCCCGACAGAAAATATGGCTCTGTCGAGATGGTATTGTTGATTCTATTAAGGCGATGCAATAGGTGATTTCATCCTACAAGCTGACAAGGCTAAATCACATAGGTCTGTTAGAATAATGTCTTCAGTAATATGAAGTTTTTATCGTTCGGAAACATGATGACCTAAATTCCACAGCAGAGCTTGTTTGGTGTGCTCCCAGGTGACGTGTTGTCTCTCTCAGTACATTCATTGTTTCCTCTTTCACTTTTTAGACTCACCAGTGCCACAAATTTAAGGCTCGTACTTATTCTCACTGTCTGCAGAAAAAACACAGCATAGTTGCTTAAGAACTGGACTCTTTATTTTAGAGGAAGGGTTCAAACGTGTTTGGGCCAAGCTAAACTGAGTTCACAGTCATCGCTTTAAGCCATTGCAGGCGCTTTCATTCTTTGGCAACTGACGCCAATTTCTGATTCTAATGACCGCAGTGACGATAAGTTAAGCTTTAATCTCGGTTGGTACATTGGCTTTGTAATATGCAGCGAGTTTAAGAAAACTGTTACATATTCCTACAGGAAATAGAATTGATCAAAACTAGAAGAAAAATTTGCAAAAACAGACGTAATGTCTGATGGTATATCGCAATCACTGGTTATACAATGTTACTTATAATCTGTCTTGTTGATCGATTTCGGTTCCTCTAGAACTATCTTCAGATCTGAAGTGACAATGATACTAATTTACTATTTCACAAATGCAAACCTATGTCATCCTATCCGATCAACATCAAATGTACCAGAACGTACCTGCAATTTCGGTTACAGGAGTAACCCGTCCACTCACAGCAGCCTTCACATGCTGCGTTTGATCAGCTGGAAGATGCGTGCAGCGCCTAACGTAGTTGACGGGGCCCTCCTGCACGGCCCTCTTACCCACAGCGATGGACATCAGACGATTGAACGGATCGCGACACAACACCGAAATAGCGTGAACCACGGAAGCAGACCATGAAGGAAAACAAGTCTACACCAGCGCCATGGATATAGAAATCGCCCTTGGTTTTCGATCGTACAAAAATGATAATTTTATTGTGTATTTTAATTTTGACAAGTACGGATTTTAACCTGACAACTACAGATTTTAAAAAGTATTTTTAGAGATAAAAGCAAATTAGAAAAATCTACTTAATACAGTATGTGCATGTGTGATGTAACGAATGTACCAGACGCCACCTGTCGGTAAGAGTTTTATAATTAATATAAATGACCTGCATTCTGCCTACCAATTTAATGTGACGCAGCATGTGAAGGTTGCTGTGAGTGGACGGGTTACTCCTGTAACCGAAATTGCAGGTACTTTCTGGTACATTTGAAGTTGATCGGATAGGATGAAATAGGTTTGCATTTGTGTTGTAGTAAATTAGTATCATTGTCATTTCAGATCTGAAGATGGTTCTAGAGGAACCGAAACCGGTTATGTGAATAAACATTTTTGCAATCAACTGATTATAAGTAACATTGTAGAAGAAAAGTTCCTATAAGTGCGGAAACCAATACTTGTTGAGGTACGGGGCGTTTTACTCGAGACGAATAAAACGTAGTATTCGGTGGTGTAGGCAGGACTCACAAAAGGTGTTATGGTACATGTAAATTATCGCAATAGGTCTTATGATTTGTGGGCAGGTGCAAATGGCCAAGCAAACATGGCGGTGAGGCATCGGGATCGCTTCAAATTTGCGATGGTGCCAAGAGTGTAGGGACTGGACCAACGCGCAGTGGAGTCGCCTGCTCTCCTCAGATGAGACCGGATTCTGTCTTTGTACTGATTCTGGACGTACCCTTACGTGGCGAGAAGTGCGAGCAAGTAATGCACCCAGGAAGGAGTCACAAAAATGAGTAGCCGTACTGACCTCCAAATCTTAGAGCACGGTCAACGTTACTGTGACGTTGTACTGCTTCCCCATTTGTGTGTTTTCAGGGGTGCATTTGGCTCTGACTTCATTTTTATAGATGACCATGCGCGACCGCATCGAATAGGGCAGGTGGAAGAGCTCTTTGAATGAGAGGATATTCGGCGAATCGTCTGGTCTGCCCATACCCCCGACTTTAAATCCCATGGAGCACCTTGTGGGAAGCCTTGGGGAGTCGTATTGCAGTACGTCATCGTGCACGAATGACCATCCAGTTGTCAGCTGCGCTGGTGGAGGAATGGAACTACCTACAAGAACTCCTTACTAGCATTGTGGCCAGCATGGGAGCACGTTTCAGAGCATACACTGCCGTCCGTGGCGACCATACACCTTATTAAGAACCATGTATTGCCTTTTGTAATGTCCAGGGGACCATCAAAAATCACGATGACTTCAATGTAATTACTGTCTTTGAATAAAAGTGTCGTTTCTGTTCGTCTCACTGCGTAGGCTCTGTCTTTCAATTTCCTACTGTACTGTATATAGCAGTTCTTTCTGTGTATGCCCCAAGTTTCTTCGAGCTATGATACTCAGCATTGACACAACATGTTTAAGGTACTGTCGTACTTGAGCTATGCACAACAGTGTCTTTTAACATCTAATATAAATGTAAATTTTAGCAGGTGTTCCGTAGAGTATAATATGAATGGAGAATAGCCTTGTGCGGAAGAGAAACGTGGTTGATAAACAATCCCCCCAAGAACGGAATAAAAGGTATGAAAAAGGGTGGTGATACTGAAAAATGGTGAAAAATAATTTGGGAATTGGGGTGAATAATTACAAAACACTAAAACGAATTGAATATAAAGAAATTAATGTGACAGCTTGACAAAAAATTGTGCCAGTTTGACAGGTCACAGGTAAGCACGTAGGAACAGTTAATCTGTTAATGTGAGTGGGAGAGGGTAAGTTGCAGTAGTTACTGTGATACGAAGAGGACAAAACTAGCACAGAGAGGTGAACCAAACCAGCCCTCGAACTGAAGACTACAATAACCTGTAAACTATATACTCGTATATTGCTAGCTATTAAACGAGCAACACAATGAGGTGGCATGGAAAAACGACAAACTGACACGACATGTACAACAGACTTGGATATGCAGATGAGACACAAAGCAGGTAGCAGTAACGCCATATGCGTTAAGTATATATGAAAAGATTACGCCATGGTTTTTACATAAAAAAACACGTTTGAACCTTTGTTGCTTATGAGACGATCGAGTTACGTCTCGTTGAAGGAAGAGAACCGTCTCCCAGCATCTGCCGGAATTGGACGGCTGTAGGATCGTGCCCTATCGAGACTGCAGATTATTAGTCCTCACGTTGGCCACAGTCCTACGACTGTTACATGAATATGAAATCGAGGGGTTCAGGTGGGCTGTATTCAATGCAATTCAGAATCACAACGGTCCCACGTGACTGGCGCTGCAGACGACAAACATGTTGTTCGCTTGGTCGTCTAGTCATGTCACGCACATCGAACAAAGAAATGTGCTTGTTTGCAGCAAAACAAGTATCCAGACAGACAGTGGGGTGACATCTGGAGCACAACAGAGAGTCAGCGTGGCGACCACTTATGCTGCAGTAGAAAGAGCCAGGCTCTCTGTACGCCCCCGGTAGCTGAGTGGTCAGCGCGGCAGAATGTCAATTCTAAGGGGCCGGGTTCGATTCCCGGCTGGGTCGGAGATTTTCTCCGCTCAGGGACACCCGTGTTGTGTTGTCCTAATCATCATAATTCTATCCCCATCGACGCGCAAGTCGCCGAAGTGGCGTCAAATCGAAAGACTTGCACCCGGCGATCGGCCTACCCGACGGGAGGTCCTAGTCACACTACGTTTACATTTAACGACAACGCTGACCACACAAGCGACTCTGTGTCGTCTCTCCACAGGCGTCTCGATTCTGCATGGAGCCTCAAGATACAGCTGTCCGTGTGGATAAGTTTTGAGGAGAACGTACGTTGCCAGATTGCATTCGTTATTGTCCATAATAGCCCGCCGGCAGCGGTGGCCGAGCGGTTCTAGGCGGATTCAGTCTGGAACCGCGCGACTGCTGCGGTCGCAGTTAAGTAGTTCTAAGTTCTAGGGGACGGATGACCTCAGATGTTTAGTCCCATAGTGCTCAGATCCATTTGAACCATTTTTTGAACCATAATAGCCTAGCACCCTATGTAGTGGGTATGGGACACTAATGGGTCCCTAGTGGTTTTAAGAGCAAACAGCGTATATTAGCTGCTCGTGTTCAAGTAGTATTTAAAAAGTAGCTAGAATTTTGGTGTCAGTCTCTATCGGTCGCTGACCTCAGTTGGAAGCAGACGGCCCCTTGGCTTTATACCCCTGGAAGAGGGCAGCGCGTCGCCGCGCTGGCTGGGGCCCTCGCCCTGTTCCTGTTGTCAGACAACCCGCCGCACCGCCGGCCAATTAACCCCGGCAGCCGGCAGCCGGTAGTGCGGGGGAGGGGTAGCGGGGGCGGAGAGCGGCCCGGCTGATTCACCGACGCGCGCTCCATTACCGTCTCTCTGGGGTGGCCCGCGGCCCACCCACACCACGCCCACAGGCTAGGCATTCCCCGTCTACCACTGCGTTTTCTCGACGTTCCCCCTGGGTGGACGGATAGCTTCATTTCTCTACCTACACGGAACAGTTTGGGAAGCGTGGTTACACGTATGTCGCGCTATGGAAAAGAGACGGCCGGGAGATCGAAACGTTACGCTCCCCGTCTTTCTGGTAATTTTAACATACATTGGGTGTCTCACCTAAATGGTGACTCTTTCGTTATATCTGGCAGATGAGGTAGCAGAAACAGATGAGGTAGCAGAAACAAAGAACATCACAGTACAAAATATTACTTGTTCTGTATCTACATCAACATCTACATCTACGAACGCGCGCTGAAAAGCAGATCCTCCAAATATTTTTGTGTAAAAGCTCTTGAAGCTTTTTAAATAAAATAAACGTTATTAACATTGTATATACTTTATTTTTCGTGCGTACATATTTGCAGCCCTCTGCCACTACAGGGCTGCGAATTGTAGTGTGTAACATGAAGGTGTGTAACGTAACTATGTCGGTGCGGCAGAAACAGCTTGCTGTAATCCAGTTTCGAATTCGAAGAGTTCGTCCAGACTTGGAGCAGCCTCTCTTTCACCATGACAATGGCACTCTGTAGACAAGCGCTGCGACATCTGCACCAGTCCGACGTCTTGGGTTCACTGTCATCGATCATGCTCCTAACGGTCCCAACTTGGCCTAATCCGATGTTTATCTGTTTCCAAAACTTAAAGAACACCTTCGTCGACTTCGGTTTGATAATGACGAAGCGGTGGAAGCAGACGTGAGGTTATGTCTACGTCAACAAGGTCAAACATTCTGCAGTGTCGGTATCAACAAACTGGTCTCTTGTTGGGAGAAATGTATTCCTCATTCGTCATCAGGGTGACTAAGTTGAGAAATAGATATGTAAACATGAAGAATAAAAATGTAAAGTGTTAACAACGTTTCTTTTATTTAAAAAGCTTTAAAAGTTTTCACACGACAAATTCAGGGGCATTTCTTTTCAGAACGTCCACGTATACTCTCCAAGCCACCTTATCGTGTGTGGTTGAGTGTATTTTGTGTACCAGTTTCACTACCTCCTTTTTCTCTTCCAGTTGCTTGTGTTTCGCGGGAAGAACGATTCCTGATAATGCACATGGGCTCGAATCTCTCTAATTTTATCTTCATGGTCTTTTCGAGAGGGGCAGGTAGGACGAAGCAAAATATTGGTTGATTCTTTTCGGAAAGTAATGCTCTCGGAATTTTAACAGAAGAGCGTACCGAGATGCAGAACGCCTCTCTCGCAGCGTCTGCCACTGTAGTTGAGTGAGAATCTCCGTGACGCTTTCGCGCATACTAAATGAACCTGTAACGAAATGTGTTGTTCTTCTTTGGGATTGATGGAGGGGGGGGGGAGGGGAGAGGGCGAGTCAGTTTTATGAAGGTGGTGCATACAGCTCTGAAGAAAGCGGAAAAATTTTGGCAAGCACTATAATTTTGTAGTGCACTACGTTTGATAAACCTCTTTCATTAAACTGTGGATTGTAGGTTATTCTCAAATAAAGAAGTTTTTCGAAAGAAGCAAAAAGATGAATAGATTAACGTAGGGGGGCATGAGATATTCTTGGGTTAGAAAGGAGGGCGCCAAGTAGGAAAGGTTGGAACTATTATTGCAGATGTTATGCAACTGCTACTAGGCGCCCATATGATGCTCCACCGCTGACGTATGACTTGGCAGTGAAGTACGATACGATATTGCAGTGCCTGTGTTATTCTGGTTTCGATGTAAAGTTCGTTTGGACATGCATGCATGCAAAATAACAGGCACTGCGGCGACTACAGCAGTTACAAAACACATCAAATGAATTTGCAGTTGCGAATAATGACAACCATCAGTTATAAAATGGAATGACGACAATGCATGCATGGCATGTCCAAAGGAAATTGGCATCGTAATCAGGGTAACACAGGCAGTGCTATATCGTATTTCTCTGCCAATACCGGGCAGGCGTCTTTCATGTACAACGTCTGACATGTATGGGAATACACGTAATGGATGTACGAGTCCAGGTCGTAGAAGCATGGTTGATGACATACGGAATTTTGGGGCTGGCCGTGAGTCGTGCACGGACAGGCAAACAGTAAGACAACCGCTCCCGTTAAGCGAAAAATCCGGTTTCGAGTCCTGGCCTGGCACAAATTTTCATTGTCGTAATTCCATTCTGCAGCTTTGGTTTTCATTATTCATAACTGCGAACACATTAATGTATTTAATGTATGGTAGTGAAGTGATGCGTATGTGAAAGCCGGTTGCACGAAACCAGCACAGTAAGATGGGCAGCATAGAGACGCGAAGGAGAGGAACTATCGTGTTTGGAATTAGACTGTGGGTGAAGTTGCCTGATTTGTTAGTGTGTCAATGTGGACATTCCAATGTGCCTACAAGTAATGGTGTACCACTGTCAGCCATGTAACACGGCCTGACAACAATGGTCTGAGGAAGTACCTAATACACGGGGACCGGAAACGAGTATCACACGTAACTGACGGCCGCTGGTGACCGAGCGGTTCTAGGCGCTTCAGACTGGAACCGCGCGACCGCTACGGTCGCAGGTTCGAATCCTGCCTCGGGCATGGGTGTGTGTGATGTCCTTAGGTTAGTTAGGATTAAGTAGTTGTAAGTTCTAGGGGACTGATGACCTGAGATGTTAAGTCCCATAGTGCTCAGAGCCATTTGAACCACTTGAATATCACACGTAAACAATAACAATCGGCTCAGAGCGGGCGGACTAAGAGCTCTCAGGGAGAGCGAGTCCATCACAACCAGGTTTAGAGCGATTATTTGGAAGGTAACAGCATACAGTCAACATTTCGGGTGGGGGACCTCGCAACAGCACGTCTTCGACTCGTCAAACAATACAGAAAATGGATGGAGGCTGACTGGTTGCTTTTATTGCTATCCGACGAGTCGGAATTTTGACTGTTTTCAAGCTACGCAAGATGTCGAGTACATTGACGGCCCAGTGAGATATTTAACCTGTGTTATATGCAGGGTTTCGTTCAGGTCACAAATAGGGTCTCTCATGTTTGGGGAAGGTTTTTCTTACCATGAGTTGTGGCACTCACTCAGATTACAGTGAACTTTATCTAGGAAGTTTATTATCATAATCTCTCTGAACAAACGTTTCTCTTTCTTCTAAATTCTCATGATGAGTACGCTGTAAAAAACCTCACATTCGATGATTCGATGATTAAAACAGTACTCTTCACATTGGCTGCACACATACTTTCTCGTCTTAACACTCATATCAGCCACAATACTGCGTCCCGGCTGGTTAACTAATTTACACGAACTTAATATCACTGTAAATATGCTTGCAACAGCGGATGAAACGTAGCAAACTGCGGGCTCTAATCTTCAATAAAGGGCTTAAGCTAGATATGGCGTACCTGAGAAATTTCTGGACGCTTTTCTTTAGCAAATTTTCTGAGCTAGAATCGGTGCTACGCGGTTTTAGCGTGATGTCTCCGGTGCGATTAAAGCGAGCGAGGCGGCGCATTGGTCAACACGCTGGACTCGCATTCGGAAAGACGGCAGCTCGAAACCGCTTCTGGCCATCCAGATCTAGCTTTTCCGTGACTTCTCTGAATTTCTCCAGGCAAGGGCCGGGATGTATTGTTTGAGAGTGCAGGGCCAATTTTCTTCCCCATCCTTGCATCATTTTCTAATGACCTCGATATCTACGGGACAGGGTCAGTTAACTTTTCTGCCTATCTCAGTGTTGTTCACCACGTATTCAATGGCGACACCAATGTCAACTTGAAACGTTAATCTGTTTATCCTTACTAAATAATAGTTTTCTGTCTGGAACTTTATGTGTTCGTTCAATGGAACAATTTCGAATTAGCGCAGTGTAAGTTCAACATAACGATATAAGAGGTTTCCAACAACTATGGCAGCATATTTCGGATGAACATCAGAAAACGTGTATTATTGAATAATATTTGCGGTAAGTAGAGACGTGTTATTTGCTCTTGTACTGTTCCAGCCCACAAGTAGCTAGAAAAATGGTGCTGGTAATATAAGACGAGCGTTTTCCGTCTCTATAGTGAAGACAGCAGGTGAAGACAACACTATATTCAACATCGCAAACTCCAAGAAGTCCACCACTGCAGTACTGCGAAGGAGAATCCATTAATAAAGCTGTATGTGTGAGACAAATGAATGTGCCAGAGAAAGAACCCACTACCAAAGACTGTAGCGGTCATGAGGTAGATTGCTTGCGCGATTTACATACGTAATCTCGTCACAGGACCAGATAGGGTTAGAGAACAGCTGTGGCAAAAATAGATGCCAACACAGATTAGCAACAGTTTATAATGATTTACAGAAAGAAGTTTTGTAACGTGTGGCAATGTGGATCAATGGTCACTTGCACTGACTGTCTTTAAATTTTGGTATACTCCTAGATCCAGCGAACGACGACTCACATCACTCTTACAATGTCCAGTTTGGCTCTTCTTCGCGGTAGCTGTGTATCTGAGACATTGTCTTGAGGTATTGTCTTGAGGTGGTATCTAACTGCTGTGGGGAGCCGTGTGTTTGGTTACACCTGCTTTCGCGGATCGATGTCCACTTGGGAACTATTTGTGTATCGTCAGCTCCACAGTGAGTGCCCTCGTTGGAGCTCAGCCTAAACTTCATTGCTTTTTGAAAAAAAAAAAAGCTTTTTTCTCCATCAACTGACAATTCTGTATTTATTCACTACCGGTTTCAGTTACGACAGCTACCTTCACATGAGAAATACGGTACACATCAATGGATCATAAATATATTTTCGTCACATACGACACAACCAAATGATGACAATGTGTTTGTGATTCATTAATGTACATTATTTATCTCCAGTGAAGATGGTTATTATAAATGAAACCGGTAAGAATATACTACTGTATAGGTGATGGTGGAAATATGCTTATTTCAAAATACTTAACAGCCGTAGACAGTCACCTAAGAAAAGTTGTATAAACTGCTAGCCGAGTATCCGGCATTGTCCGGGTATGTATCTTCTGTTAACCCACGATCTCCTCCACCCCTCTCTGTCCATCTGCTCCACATCATCGAACCCCCAATGTCTGTCCATCTGCTCCTACCCCTCTCTCTGTCCGTCTTCTCCCACTCCCGTCTCTCTTCACGTTACCCCCCTCATCCAAATAGGAAGTTGGTCGTTCTTTTCCCACAGTGCTTCTTCCTAAATCGTAACTAACTTCTGTATCAATGCTGGTTGAAATTGATCGAGAGATTTAGGATGAGCTTGTTACTCATGGGTTTGCCCGCGTTCACACATGTTAAATATATTTCACATATATATATTTCACACGTATTTGTACACATAATTTACCTGTATCTATAGTGAATGTCAAACTACACTTAATTTTCACGCAGCTCGATGTTCAAAAATGGTTCAAATGGATCTGAGCACTATGGGACATAACATCTGAGGTAGTCAGTCCCCTAGAACTTAGGACTACTTAAACCTAACTAACCTAAGGACATCACACACATCCATGCCCGAGGCAGGATTCGAACCTGCGACCGGAGCGGTCCCGCGGTTCCGGACTGCGCGCCTAGAACCACTAGACCACCGCGGCCGGCGCTACGCCGGTTTCCAACACACAGTTATCTTGGAACGGTGCATTTCACGAGAAGGTTGAGAGCTGCCGAAAGAGATGTCTTCTTCTACTTGATCCAAGAACACATCTTCAAATTGTGATGTGCGAACGATTCTGTATCGAGAATATTGGTTGGTTTTCTGTGTCTGGAAAGATCCAGTGACTGGTAGGTTACTATCCACAAAGACAAATTTCTTTCAGTTAGGATGGCGTCTGGTGCGAAAATTTCTCTGTACATTCATTCCGCCTCCTGCAGCGTTATATGTCACATGAGGATCTTGTGACAGCCAGAGCGAGAGCACCAGCAGCAGCGAGTACTGTTTGTATAAAGCGTTTTTGTACTTATTTGCTGCGCTTAGCTTTTAAATAGTTTTTCTGGGAAAACCTAGCGTAGTTTTCGCGTCTCGTATTTCAGTGAGTGTTTCTTGATTATCAGAGTAGCTCATCAGAAGATTATCTTGGGAATTTGTCATCGTATAGAGTAGGGTAAACATAGTCATGTGTAGGGACTGTGGTTGTTGTGAGCGGACGCAAGGAGAATTGGCCACTCTTCGGGGGCAGGTGGAGGCTTTGTCTGTTAGGCTCATCGAGCTCGAGGCGCAGGCGTCGGCTCGTAGTGGCGTTGGGGCAACTGTGGTGAGACCTATGCCTACTTCGGTGGCCTTGGAGTCACATGGAACCCCTGATGTCGCTGCGTCTTCCGGCAGTGAGCATCTTACCGGTCAGCCATCACTCCAGGGTGAATGGCGGACAGTGGTGGGCTCGCGCGTGCCTGGCCGAAAGGCGAAGGTGGGATCTGGCCGCGTGGCAGCTGCCTTACCCCTTTCCAACAGGTACGGGGTGCTTCCTAGTGGTGATGACATCGTTTCCGAGCCACCACAGGATGCCTCGCCTGTTGGGCCAGTGGCCGATTCTCCGGCAAGGTCCCGACAGTCACAGAGGGCGGGCCTATTAGTTATAGGGAGCTCCAACGTTAGGCGGGTTATGGAGCCCCTCAGGAAAATAGCGGGTAGGTCGGGGAAGAATGCCAGTGTGCACTCGGTGTGCTTGCCGGGGGGTCTCGTCCGTAATGTGGAGGAGGCCCTTCCGGCAGCTATTGAACGCACTGGGTGTGACCGGCCGCAGATAGTAGCACATGTCGGAACGAATGACGCCTGCCGCTTGGGTTCTGAGGCCATCCTTGGTTCCTTCCGGCGGCTGGCTGATTTGGTGAAGACAACCAGCATCGCACGCGGAGTGCAAGCTGAGCTTAATATCTGCAGCATAGTGCCCAGAGTCGATCGCGGTCCTCTGGTTTGGAGCCGTGTGGAGGGTCTAAACCAGAGGCTCAGACGACTCTGCGACTATAATGGTTGCAAATTCATCGACCTCCGTTATTGGGTGGAGAACTGTAGGGCCCCCCTAGACAGGTCAGGCGTGCACTACACACCGGAAGCAGCTACTAGGGTAGCAGAGTACGTGTGGCGTGCACACGGGGGTTTTTTATGTTAGAGGGACCCCCCCTTGGGCGAAACGATAAAATACCTGACGGCTTACCAGAGAGGACATTATCATCGTTGATAAAGAACGTCCGTCCTCAGAGACCAAAAACAGGAAAAGTTAACGTAATATTGGTAAACTGCAGGAGTATCCAGGGCAAGGTTCCTGAATTAGTATCTCTTATTGAAGGAAATAGTGCGCATATAGTATTAGGAACGGAAAGTTGGTTAAAACCGGAAGTGAACAGTAACGAAATCCTAGACACAGAATGGAATATATACCGCAAGGATAGGATAAACGCCAATGGTGGAGGAGTATTTATAGCAGTAAAGAATTCAATAATATCCAGTGAAGTTATTAGCGAATGCGAATGTGAAATAATCTGGGTTAAGCTAAGTATCAAAGGTGGGTCAGATATGATAGTCGGATGCTTCTATAGACCACCTGCATCAGCAACCGTAGTAGTTGAGCGCCTCAGAGAGAACCTGCAGAACGTCGTGAAGAAGTTTCGTGATCATACTATTGTAATAGGGGGAGACTTCAATCTACCAGGTATAGAATGGGATAGTCACACAATCAGAACTGGAGCCAGGGACAGAGACTCTTGTGACATTATCCTGACTGCCTTGTCCGAGAATTACTTCGAGCAGATAGTTAGAGAATCAACTCGTGAAGCTAACGTTTTAGACCTCATAGCAACAAATAGACCGGAACTTTTCGACTCCGTGAATGTAGAAGAGGGTATCAGTGATCATAAGTCAGTGGTTGCATCAATGACTACAAGTGTAATAAGAAATGCCAAGAAAGGAAGGAAAATATATTTGCTTAACAAGAGTGATAGGGCACAAATCGCAGAATATCTGAGTGACCACCATCAAACGTTCATTTCTGAGGAAGAGGATGTGGAACAAAAATGGAAAAAATTCAGAAACATCGTCCAGTACGCCTTAGATAAGTTCGTACCGACTAAGGTCCAAAGCGAGGGGAAAGATCCACCGTGGTATAACAATCATGTACGAAAGGTACTACGGAAACAAAGAAAGCTTCATCATAGGTTTAAGAGTAGTCGAATCATAGCTGATAAGGAAAAGCTGAACGAAGCGAAAAAGAGCGTAAAGAGAGCAATGAGAGAAGCATTCAACGAATTCGAACATAAAACATTGGCAAACAATCTAAACAAGAACCCTAAAAAGTTTTGGTCATATGTAAAATCGGTAAGCGGATCTAAATCCCCTATTCAGTCACTCGTTGACCACGATGGCACCGAAACAGAGGACGACCGAAGAAAGGCAGAAATACTGAATTCAGTGTTCCGAAACTGTTTCACTGCGGAAAATCGTAACACGGTCCCTGACTTCAGCCGTCGCACGGACGCCAAAATGGAAAATATTGAAATAAACGATATCGGAATTGAAAAACAACTGCTATCACTTAGTAGCGGAAAAGCATCCGGACCAGACGAGATACCCTTAAGATTCTACAGTGATTATGCTAAAGAACTTGCCCCCTTTCTATCAGCAATTTATCGTAGATCGCTGGAAGAACGTAAAGTACCTAGCGACTGGAAGAAAGCGCAGGTCGTTCCCATTTTCAAGAAGGGTCATAAATCAGATGCGAATAATTATAGGCCTATTTCGCTTACGTCAATCTGTTGTAGAATAATGGAACATGTTTTGTGTTATCGTATTATGACGTTCTTAGATAATACAAATCTCCTTCATCATAACCAACATGGATTCCGCAAACAGAGATCATGTGAAACTCAGCTCGCCCTATTTGCCCAAGAAATTCACAGTGCCGTAGACACTGGCGAGCAGATTGATGCCGTATTCCTGGACTTCAGGAAGGCATTTGATACGGTTCCGCACTTACGTTTAGTGAAAAAAATACGAGCTTACGGAATATCGGACCAGGTTTGTGATTGGATTCAGGATTTCCTAGAAGAAAGAACACAACATGTCATTCTTAACGGTTCAAAATCTGCAGATGTAGAGGTAATTTCGGGAGTACCGCAAGGAAGCGTGATAGGACCTTTATTGTTTACAATATACATAAATGACTTAGTTGACAACATCGGTAGCTCCGTGAGGCTATTTGCAGATGACACGGTTGTCTACAAGAAAGTAGCAACATCAGAAGACTCGTACGTACTCCAGGAAGACCTGCAGAGGATTAATGCATGGTGCGACAGCTGGCAGCTTTCCCTAAACGTAGATAAATGTAATATAATGCGCATACATAGGGGCAGAAATCCATTCCAGTACGATTATGCCATAGGTGGTAAATCATTGGAAGCGGTAACGACCGTAAAATACTTAGGAGTTACTATCCGGAGCGATCTGAAGTGGAATGATCACATAAAACAAATAGTGGGAAAAGCAGGCGCCAGGTTGAGATTCATAGGAAGAATTCTAAGAAAATGTGACTCATCGACGAAAGAAGTAGCTTACAAAACGCTTGTTCGTCCGATTCTTGAGTATTGCTCATCAGTATGGGACCCTTACCAGGTTGGATTAATAGAAGAGATAGACATGATCCAGCGAAAAGCAGCGCGATTCGTCATGGGGACATTTAGTCAGCGCGAGAGCGTTACGGAGATGCTGAACAAGCTCCAGTGGCGGACACTTCAAGAAAGGCGTTACTCAATACGGAGAGGTTTATTATCGAAATTACGAGAGAGCACATTCCGGGAAGAGATGGGCAACATATTACTACCGCCCACATATATCTCGCGTAATGATCACAACGAAAAGATCCGGGAAATTAGAGCAAATACGGAGACTTACAAGCAGTCGTTCTTCCCACGCACAATTCGTGAATGGAACAGGGAAGGGGGGATCAGATAGTGGTACAATAAGTACCCTCCGCCACACACCGTAAGGTGGCTCGCGGAGTATAGATGTAGATGTAGATCTGCAAGTACCTGCAGGAGTGCTGCTCCGTCTTCGGCAATGTAAACAGGGATGAAACTCCACCACGGGTATTTCACAGACTTCTTGAATTTTCTCTCAATGTCACGCAGCCAGCGTCGACGGTGTAGAAAGTATTTCCTCTGGAATATAAGCAATTTGCAAACAAGTAACTCGCGTACATTTCTTGTCCACGTTGTTGTACCACTTGCGATATTTGTTTCCCATTGTTGGTTCCTCAGATTTAAGAAATTCTAAGATTAGTAAAATCATAACCTAAAGGAATGAGATACTCTGTACCTGTATTATTTCTAATGTGTCTATCCTAAATTTATAGCAAATAAAAGTTTTATCAAGTTTGCCTATAATTATCAATAATTAATGGCTTTCTGTAAACAGACTAATTTTATCACTAGTTCGCTGAAGGAAGATGCATCCGTAAAAGTAAAAATGTTGACCTTAGAGACTAAATAGCAGCCCGCCTCGGATTCAATACAAACCTACGGTCGCACGACTTGTTTGGCGTAGTGGTGATAAATTATGTACCCAAACGTTCTTCGTGAATCAGTTATCATAGTATGATAGAAACAATGTATACATTCAGAAATAAAAATTTCGCATGGCTCAGCGGCCTGATGCAAATCTTTCAATTGGACGCCACTTCGGTGACTTGTGTGTCCCTGACATACCGCAGCTATCCATTTGGGTACAGGGACCCACACTTTAATGTGGACCCCGAACCATGTGTTGTTTCTAGAGGATCTCCACACCACCGCGAGGGGAATCACGGGTTAAAAGGCAGTCTGAAAAATCTGAAGAGAGGAAAATAGTGCTTCCTTGGAGAAAACATTCATCGGAATAGTCGATCTTGATAATTTAAGGTCATTCCTTCAAGTGCACGAGACTCATGTGTCTGTCATGTCTTGCTACGGCTGAGACTGGAAACGCTGCCTATCCATTTACTTGTCTCGTTCTTTTACTTACTGAAACGAACTCGTCTAGTAGGAAATATTTTGTAACACATTCCTGTTTATATTTTTTGTGCCAAAAGATTGTTATCAGCCAGCTTTTACCTATCCTTCTTACAGCTGAGCAAGGATACACGTAGCCAAAAGTACTTCATAAATGAGACCTTGTTCGAAAACACCCGCTTTCGGAAAACTCTCAATTCTTGACGACGTACAGGTGATTCTGTCTCAGTTCCGCTGCTTATAATCCTAACAAGATGACGGAAATAAGAGATGGAACTTAAACAGCGTCGAGTGGGACAGTTGAAAAAGGTGGAAGTGTGAAGGTACAGAAAAGAAGGGATTCATTGAGATTTACGATCGAAAAATCACTGAGAACGTCCTTCCCAATAAAGAACATAACGAACTGTGTGAACATGTCCCAGTCCTCAGATGGTTGTCTTTATGATCTTAGAAAACATGTATCAATTGTGCTGATTCTTGTTGAATAATAGCACCTTCTGCTGGTTGGTCGCATCGTTCTCGCACGGTATTTCTACCGCGCGACTCGCTGCCTTCTTCAGATGCTCCTTGAGACTGTCTCAGGGAATACTTGAAGAAGGCAGTGAGCCACGCCTTCGAAATATTGTACGAGAACGACACGAACAATCAGGAAGAGACCTGAATATTCAGCACATCAACATATCGCCGGCATAACGTGAAGAATTGCGTAATGAACCATGTTTGATCGAACGATCAGCAGTTCATTGTCAACAAGCGATTAGGGAAGCTGCAGAACTTGCAGTGTATTTTGTAGTAGACGAGCTGCGATTAGCGTGGCCTCAGGAGTATGAAGACGCTTTAGAATTATGATTGAAACTTTACAACGTTTGGAACAGTTTGTAGTTGTGTACTTATCTTTTCGAGATATTTCTCATTTTTACTAACCTACAGTGCACCGCAGACAGCCCACACATAAACAAGAGAGTGTCGCATCACAGGGGTAGAAAAGTATGTGGGGTAGTTTATGGCGCCACGCACGGCTGTGGGGCGAATTCCTTGCTCACCCTCGGCTGTAGGGGGAGGCCGTCCCGCTAAATCACCGGTCATTACCACCCCAACACCAGCAGGAATTGTTGTGACACCCTCCTTCTGACGTCATCCCGCAGAAACAGATGTACAGGGAATCGTCCCAGCCTCCGCGGGGCGCCACTGCGGATCTGGCGATATGAAGAAGGCCAGGCGGGCCGCAGCTGTTTGTATGCCAGCACTGGAAGGTACGAGGCAGGGGGCGACGACTGGTAGCTTTCATTGCCCCATACCTCAGATGTTAAGACCCATCGTGCTCAGAGCTATTTGAACACTTTGAACATAATTTTGGTGGCTGTCCAGGGATATTCTTTGAGTATTTCGTTATAAGGGACGCGTAGTCTCCGGTGACTCATAATAAAGTAATTATAAGGTACTCAGTTTGTTATCATTATTACGTTTGTTTATGTGAAAATACCTTCACACCTGTGTCGAAGCGTGTAATATGCAATCACAAAAACATGCAATCTAAAACATGGAATTATGCAACCACCCTCAGTACTGTGCTACGATTGCCGTAGCTGAGGGAACAGCTCAACATGGCGTCGTTGTGGCGATCCAGCTGCTGCCAGTGAGTACATATGTGAAGTGGATATCGGACAACTTTTCCACCAGCAAAACTATCCATACTGCTAGAACGAGATTTTCACTCTGCAGCGGAGTGTGCGCTGATATGAAACTTCCTGGCAGATTAAAACTGTGTGCCGGACTGAGACTCGAACTCGGGGCCTTTGCCTTTCGCGGGCAAGTGCTCTACCAACTGAGTTACCCAAGCACGACTCACGACCCGTGCTCACAGCTTTAATTCTGCCAGTACCTCGTCTCCTACCTTCCAGACTTCATAGAAGAGCTTCTGGCGGAATTAAAGTTTGAGGAAGGGTCGTGAGTCGTGCTTGGGTAGCTCAGTTGGTAGAGCACTTGCCCGCGAAAGGCAAAGGTCGCGAGTACGAGTCTCGGTCCGGCACACAGTTTTAATCTGCCAGGAAGTTTCATAAACATATTGCTGTGTATCACTGTTAATATACAACTAAGACTAAAGGGCAACGAAGTCGTGACAGAACCGAGAAACGCTGAATTAAAGCTTGATGGTCTTGTCTAACAATGACCACAGTGTGCTTGCATCTATACGGATGGCTCTAAGACTTAGGCAGGTGTGAGATACGCCTCCTTCAGCCCCTGTAGCGGTACATCCATATATTTGGACAGTCGCCTGAATCGTCCATCTACACGGCTGAGTTACTAGCACTATGGACGCTATTTATCATGGCAAGCAGACTATCGGCTAGTATTGATCAGAAAGTTTGTTGCAGAAACTACGATGTCCGGCGTTTGATAAACAAGCTAACAGACATGCCTTGGAAGGCATAATAGACTCACGACGTTGAGCATTGACGTCTGCTTGCTTTGGATCAAAGGGCATCAAGGCATTTCCTATAATGAAACCACTAACCGCTTCACTAAGAGGAACATTACGAAAGGGCAGTTCAGCCCAGTACCAGTCCCTTATACGGATTTCAACTCGACGGCCAGCAAAGCTGCTTATCATGACTGAAAATGTCGATGTCACGTATCCCAGCACTATAAAAGCGGACACCTGACACCCGTACAACGTGAAGCTTAGTAGACGTCATGTTAGTTCTCTCATCCGCTAGAGTCTCGGACCTCGATGTTACCTTCCCCCCCCCCCCCCCCCCGATATTAGTTATTAGTTGAAAATCATCGCTTCTGGACACTGTGATAAGAACAAAACTGCGGTGGCAGATCTAAACCACGTCATATTGGAGTACACCAAGTACTCGGCCGCACAGGTGTTCTTGTACAAGTGTAACCACTTTACTTCGACGGTTCGGTACTCGTAAGTGTTATTTGCTCACGAACTATTTAAAAGACGTTGTCATGCAGCTTCGACGTATAATTTGCATGGAGCGTGACCTTCCATAGGACCAGGCTGGTTCGAAAACTGGGACGTTTGTTTAGCTTTTTACTTTGCTTAAATAACTTCTCTGTAAATGACGCTGTCGTCCAGCTCTCAATTATAAGTCGAAATCTGAGTCGTAATTTTATGTCTTCTAATTTATGTAACGAACTCATCTTTGTACTTCACGATCTTATCACTGTATTGTGAAAACTGCGCTGATGTTAACCTGGCACTGTTGTTACTATTGCTGGCTGTATGGTGTTCGTCTCTTAGTGTTTTTCTTTTACAGCAAGAACTTTTTTTTGTAAATCGAACTCTTTTTATTGTTGTACGTGGCTGTTGCAATTATGTTAATATTGCCCTTTTGTAACTACAGTTGGTTGTATAGGCTTTGTTGCCAAAAGCGAAACATAAATAAAAAAAAAAGCTTTAGGGCAAAGAGCAAACTGTGCATTACTGTAGCCAAAAGCAAGCAGGGCGAGTGAATGAGACAAATTTGTTTCCAAACAAGACACTCAGCGAATACTACCGATATTTGCACTGTTGCGCAGGTATTTTCAGTGCCATACAGACACGAAGTTAAATGGAGGTAAGAAATCAAACGAAACTCAGTTACTATGCAACGAGCCACGGGAGACCACGTGTCCCTTACACCAATATATTCAAAAACCACCCCTGGAAAAATCCCCGGCACTTCGACGGTGCAGTCCTGCTGTCGCTTCTAAGTGTCGCAGGTGCATGTTCCCTGATGGTTCATCAGATATTTACAGTTTCGCTTTTGCGAAATTTAACTGGAGTCAGCCCTGACAAATGCTGCTAATCACGTCTTTCATGCGACGCCCACGGTCGACGGAAAGTGTCAGTTTGTTTCCCGTTACAAACAAAATGATTTTGAAAGCGGAATGACACGTGCCCACGCGGCAGAGCGGTCCAGAGATAACGTGGCACTCTACGTATATGTTTTATCAATACGCTTTAAGAGGACCAGTAAAAGCAACCAGTACTCCGTCAGTGACTGAGCAGCGCTGCTACATGGCGGCAGCAACCTGCACAGGCCAGGGCGGTGCTGCCGCTGCTGGGGCACTGGTCGTTCGTGTCCTGCTGCCCCCGATACTACATGTCGATGAAACACTTACTGCTCTGTCGAATGGGCACGTATCATTCCGCTTTAAAAATAATTTTTTTTTGTAATGGAAAACAAATCGACGCCTTCCGTCATGACTGGGGCGGCGCCAGAAAGACGTGAAGAGCAGCAATTCTTTGGGCTGACGTCAGCTGCACATTTCAAAAATGAAACTATTTGGGACAGCTAAATATTTTGAAAGCGATGCATCGTACGAAAAAATTGTCCTAGGTGAAAAGTTTATATCAGTAAAGAGAATATCTGTCTGTGGTACAAATGGTCACCTCCTAAGAACCTTTCCTGCGCGGGCGGCAACAGCAATTCTTAACATATCTCGTATAATTCTACCATTTCTCCTATCAGTATTCCAAATATTCCTTTCCTCGACGATTATGTGAATAACTTCCTCATATCCAATCTTACGATTCCACTTAACTTACAGCATCCTTCTGGATCACCTTAAAAGCTTAGTCTCTTGAAGTTCCTGGAACATTAAAACTGTGTACCTGGACAGGACTCGAAAACGGAATGTTTCACTTCGCAGACACTGCTCTTACCGAATAAGTTACCCAGGCAGCGACCTCACAGCTATGCTTCTGGCAGTACTTCTGTTCTGACTTCCAAAAGTGTTAGAAAGTCTCCTGTATACCTTGCGGGCTAGCACTCCTGTAGGTAGGACTCTCGTTTTGTTTTCCCAGTGTTCATGATTCACTTTCACACATCGGTCTGCTACAGACCTACATTATAAAAAAATTCTGTTTCAGATTACGACCTCCGTTTGTTATTTCTTCTGGTGACGTATGCTCTATTTGGTCGTGCTACAGGTCTTATGAACGTGGTGTCTGAAAGAAGAATATTCAATGTTCCATGATGACAGGTGTGAACCAACATTAGCGGGAAATATAGTTCCGAAAATTCGCTGCAGGAAGCAGCACATTCCCCAGAGGATTGCTACTAACGGCAGAAGGGAGTTGACCAATGAGACTACTTGCATTCCGATTGCCGAGGCTGACTGACTGAAAGGTCAGAACATCGACACATTTTCAAAAGTCGTTGATCGCTCGCAAAGCCGCGGGCTTCTCCCCTGGCTGTAAGAAACCTTGAGGATGAGGTGATGTTTAAAAGTCTTACTTATTTCAAGACAAAGTAGTGATTCGTGGCGACCCATAAAGTTATTATGCCAGTACAGAAAGAGTAAATGCGTTCCCATGTGCGGGTGATGAATTCTGATAAGCCACAGTCTTTTTTTCCTACTAATATTGTATGTTAATGACTGTGCACGAGACCGGGAGGTAGAGACAGGTCTCCTATCAGATGGTGAAGCCATTAGCTAGCTGGAAGTGCTGTTCATTGAATATTTCATTCGTTTCCATGGAAACTTCCATTCCTGTATTTTCTTGCTGTGTCTTTTGATCTATTGGCCCCGAGCTGTCATCCTGTTTGCTCCTAGCGGAGATTGTGGACAAAAATGCAAGAAATCGAGTGCTGATTCTCACATATGTTTTGTGGAGCCAGCCACGGCAGATCTGAGAACGTAGCGAAGGAATGTTTCAGCAGTTTAGATTTTTTAACGTTTGCACGCAGATGCTTGTAGACAGCACTACAATGTCGCGTACGTTCTTATCATCATTTGTTTTCTAGACAGCTGTACTATCTAACGTAATTTAAACTGCCTAGAATGATGAGACTCTGGAATTCATTTAGTATCTTCACGTAAAAGTATTTATTTCAAAACCGTTGGTTTACGTTCACTTCACTGGTCCCGAGAATGTGTGTCCCTATTTAAACTGAGTAAGTTTCTGAGAAGTGTTAGCATTTAGCAAGTCAGACATTCGTGTGAGTCCAGATCACCACATCGACATATAAAATAAGGTAGAAGGTATGAAATTCACTCACGTAAGTAATATCATGTTTTCTCAGGTATTTTGAGCATATAGTTTATAGGTAATTATAAACGCAACACGTAAAGAAAAAGCTCCTCCTGTTCTCTTACGACTAAGAAACAATAAAATAAACTTCCGATATACTATTGACTATTTATATACCACATAAGAGATCGGGGTACATTATTTATTTAGACTATAATACGTTCTATTACAAACCAAATTTGTAGTTTCAAGAGTAATCTTAAAAGCGAACTAGAAACAGGAAACGTCTCAAAATCACTTTATTTTCAAACTAATACATTAAAAATCCAATTTTTTGCTATCTCTTGACTCAAAACATGTTTTTATTCATACTGTGAACTTGTAATCTTCATCGATATAATTGAAAACTATTGCATGTTTAAGTATTGGTCATCGCTCCGACACTATTACCTCGGTCGGAACAAGGGTATCGGAATTATTTTAAATTTGTTTCTGGAAAAATGTATACATTTACCCTGAGTAAATTAGACTGTTATTAGTGAAAACTGTACTTAAATCCTTAAAATAATTCTCCACATTAGCCTTCACATACTGAGAGAAAACCGCTCTAAGTGTTTTAAAATATAGTACGAAAAGAAGAAAATGTTTACAGATGTACATACAGATTATGCTAACAGAAATTTCGTGTCGCTTAATCGGGTGGTGCAAGTGTTTAAACTGCATGCCACTTCGGCGACTTGCATGTTCCTAACCTACTCCAGTTACACAACCACGGAAAGGGAACAAACAGTTAACCGAATAATCTGAACTACATGTTGTTTCTGGTAAAAATCCACGTCATTAAGACACAAAAGACAGTTCAAAAGATGGTGTGAGAAATATGTGGTCCGACTGGAATCTAACATCGCGATCTTTGGGTTTCCGGCAAGAAATTTTCCGCTGGATCACCAGGCCGAACATAGATTCTGGTCAAGTTTCGCTCCTGTCTCGGGGTTCAATAGTTGTTTAGTGCTGTTTCCGCCAGATATCGGCTCCTCCCTAGCTGATCAGCTCGTAGGTCCCATCATTGCAAAGAGTTGTCACCCCAAACAGCAATTATAAGCGAAAGAGATAATGGTACATATATTACACTTCTATCATTACTATAATTATAAACGCTATACAAAACTGTCCTTGTGTCTGAGTCTACTTAGTAGTGAGCACCGTATTAAAATTCCTACACTAGTTAAAAAAATTAGCATGAACACACAGACAGAAACTACGGCAGGAGATTCTAATTTACAATGATTTGACCAACAGTTGTGGGTTACCACATACCTTTTGGACGTACTGACAATATTCCCTACGTAGTGAGCGATAATGATATGAATAAAACCTTGTGAAACAAAATTATTGCACAGTACAACATATGACGCCCGGAAGGCGATTTTTATATGCTACAAATTTCACGTCTAGTGTGCAAGGAAACCGTCTGGGACTCGAATCAGGTCGCTTTCTTTCATAGCTGGTGCTCGATGTTGAACGCATGTGCTGTACGCTTGAAACAAAGCTTACATCTGCCGCTGTTTCTGCTCTCACAGTCTCTACAGTAACTATGTCGTGGAAAGTTCTAATCCAACAAAGTCTCCACAGCGCATTTCGGTGCATAGTTTTATTCTCTCCCTCCCTTCCTCCTTCCCTCTCCCTCCATCCCTCCCTCCCTCCCTCTCTCTCTCTCTCTCTCTCTCTCTCTCTCTCTCTCTCTCTCTCTCTCTCACTCACTCACACACACAGCACATACAACATTTCATTTGTGTGTGTGATAATGTAACGTTGGTACAGGAATAGTTTAAAATAGGTACAATCCGCCGCATCCGACCGAGGTTTTCGGGAGGATGCCCTTTGTTACCAAGCAGATTCCAAAATTTCCACAAGGGCCTATAGTCCCCCCTATCCTAACGGGAAGGATACTAATAAAATAAAGAAAGGTTTTCTTTTGGAATGGACTAAAAGGCTGTTCTTTGTTCATTCACGGCTGAATCTTTGCTACCGGATGTGCCAGCGGCGAGTAGTTAGCAGAGTGGCGCATCAAATATGGTTCAAATGGCTCTGAGCACTATGGGACTTAACATCTATGGTCATCAGTCCCCTAGAACTTAGAACTACTTAAACCTAACTAACCTAAGGACAGCACACAACACCCAGCCATCACGAGACAGAGAAAATCCCTGACCCCGCCGGGAATCGAACCCGGGAACCCGGGCCTGGGAAACGAGAACGCGGGCAGTGGCGCATCAATTACTGACACATGTATGGAGGAAGGAAAAAGCTACTGCTTATTTCATCCCTGCCGGATATACCAAGCAGAAACTAATTTTCGAAGTTACAGTGCGAGCAGAAGGGCCTGTCGGAGATAAGAGTAGTAAGTGCGTTACATATGGGTAGTCATCGGTACATCTGCACCTTTCGCAAAATACAGATTCGTTGTTGTAAGTCGGTTGCAAAGCTTCATAGAGTGAGATTTTTCACGTACCGCGAAGGTCATTCCGTGCACAGTCAGAAGACATTCACAATGTGTGATTTACAGTGTTATCGATAAAATGGTAGGACATGTTCTGCTGTATACTGAGAATGGATATAACAGCTACTTTAATTTTTAATTTACTTTCAGATAATAGTAGCTTTACAATCACCGTTACAGAAACCGTCTTAAGTTGCATAGGAAATTCTGCTTATTTATCGATAAATAGTTGCGGGCTGGCTTGTCCATTATCAAATCATTCGTTTACATAAGGCTTGCATTACAACCAGATGTACAGGTACGTTACTGGCCACAAAACATACACTGAAGCGTCAAAGAAACTGGTACAGACGTGAGTATTCAAATATAGGGACATGTAAACAGGCAGAATACGGCGTTGCGGTCGGCTACGCCTATATAAGACAACATGTGTCTGGCGCAGTTGGTAGATCGGTTATTGCTGCTACAATGGCAGGTTATGAAGAGTTAAGTGAATTTGAACATCGTATTATAGTTGGCGCACGAGCGATGAGACACAGCATCTCCGAGGTAGTGATGAAGTGGAGATTTTCCCGTACGACCATGTCACAATTGTTCCGTGAATATCAGGAATCCGGTGAAACATCAAATCTCCGACATCGCTGCGGCCGAAAAATTACCCTGCAAGAACGGGACCAACGGCGACTGAAGAAAATCGTTCAACGAGACAGAAGTGCAATCCTTATGCAAATTGCTGCAGATTTCAGTGCTGGGCCATCAAAAAGTGTCAGAGTGCGAACCATTCAACGAAACGTCATCGATATGGCCATTCGGAGCCGAAGGGCCACTCGTGTGCCCTTGATGACTGCACGACACAAAACTTTACGCCTCGCCTGGACCGTCAACTCCGACATTGAACTGTTTATGATTGGAAACGTGTTTCCTGGTAAGACGAGTCTCGTTTCATATCGAGTGGATACAGACGGGTATGGAGACAACCTCATGAATCCATGGACCCTGCATGTCAGCAGGGGACTGTTCAAGCTGGTGGAGGCTCTGTAATGATGTGGGAAGTGTGCCGTTGGAGTGATATGGGACCCCTGGCTCGTCTAGATACGACTCTGGTAGGTGACACGTACGTAAGCACCATGTCTGTCACCTGCATCCATCCCAGCAGGACAATGGGACACCTTAGACGTCCAGAATTGCCATAGAGTGCTTCCAGGAACACTCTTCTGAGTTTAAACACTTCCGATAGGCAGCAAACTCCTCAGACACGAACATTATTGAGGATATCTGGGATGCATTGCAACATGTTGTTCAGAAGAGATCTCCACCCCCTCGTACTCTTACGGACCTACGGACAGTCCTGCAGGATTCATTGTGTCAATTCCCTCCTGCACTACTTCAGACATTAGTCGAGTCCATGCCACGTCGTGTAGCGGCACTTCTGCGTGCTCAGGGGGCCCTACACGAAATTAGACAAGTGTACCAGTTTCTTTGGCTCTTCAGTGTGTAAGTGTGGCAAAATACAATGTGATGTTCACACATGAGCATCACTATTGTATATTACCATTCTTATATATTTTGTGGGCATTAACTTACACTCACGTTTGGTTGTAATACAAGACTTACGTACACGAATTATCTGATAATCGACAAGCCACCCTAAACTACTCATCAATAAGTACGTAGAACTTCCTTAGCAACTTAAGACGGTACCTCTAATAGTTAATGTAATCATATAGAAATTGCAGATGTGTTTCAAGCACAGCATTTTGGAGATAGATAATAGTAACTTACAAATTATAAAAACTACCAGTGAATTCCCCATCCCCAATTGTATAAACGATCTAACTTCCTTCTACAGAAGGTAATATCTTCTTAACTCTGTGTCGCACCGTGGTATCGTTTTTCAGGGACGATCAGTGACACAGGTGAACGTTATCTGATAAATTTGTTACAAATAAAGTCAGTAGTAGAGAAGCAATAAATTAAAACGCCATGTCTGATGCTGCAGTTTTACTGCATGAATAGCAAAAATGTAGTAAGCGATAAACTTTTTCCTTTCATTAATTTGTGGCGAGTGAGAGCGAGGAAAAGTTTCGAAAAGGTTTGAAAGTGTGTGTAGAGTTTTTTCGAAGATGTTAAGTTTTCTCGCACTCAAATACTTGAGGAATAAAGCCTGGGTAATTTGCCTTTCGTTACACTACCTCAAAACATGCACACAGCTTCCAACTGTAATAGTTCCCTTACTGTGATAATCCTTTAACGTAATATTATACATAATAATAAGTAGATAATGATAGCATTTTAAATTTTTAAACTTGTTCAATAATTGTTTGAAATATGGATAGTAAGGTAACTGTTGCCACCGGTAGCTGTTGTATAGGCAATCTCCCACTGGAACTGTGCAACGCTCACCGTTTTCGCCGTTACGCTATTGTCAACAATGGATCTATTGCCGTATTAAGAAGTAGAAGGAACATCATGTCTTGTCGTCCAATCGACGACGAGGTGAATCGAGATAAAACTCGAGCTAGGATTGTGAAAGGATATCGAATAAGCCGGACGTTTAGTTTTCAGAGGTACCGTCTTGGCACATCCCTAAAGCTATTTAGGGAAGTCACCGAAAACGTAAATTAGTTTGGGTGAACAGGGGTTGAGTCGCGACCTCTCAAATGCGACAACTAGATGACAGCATAAATGACTAAAAGAAGTTCTGCATTTCAATTTACATCGTCGCGTTCGTCATTTCACGTGTTGCTTTGAAAATATAATGACACCAGAAAAAATTCAGAATGCCACCCATTATGAGAAGTGTTATGAAACTAAAGTCTGTACATATGTAAGGCCCACCATGTGTAGTAGTCATAAGGGTTGAACAGTCAGCTTGAAAACATAAAGCGACGTAATTAATTTTTTTGTTAGTTACCAGCTACAAAACTGCAGGTACTACCGTAGTACACCGCTACACGAAAACAAAATAACGCAGCCGATTTATAAAATAGAGTATTTTGCGGTGATGTGTTTTCTATATTTGCAGTGGTACAATGCTGGAAAAATGCATGCAGTATTGTCGGACGTAAACGATAATAAAGCACAATCATACGACACATAGGCTACGTGGCGAAGGCGCTTCCAGTCTCAATGTTAAAGAACGAAGTGACAAAATGTCCTTGTGAAGAACCGCCAGTCTCCAGAAATGTAGAGGCCTAGTGCTCGAAGACTACCGTGTTAAGATTGACACTATAGCCAGAAAAACTAAATTCATTTTGGCTCAGTTTTCAACAACTTTCACGACATATCAAACACGACAAACAGCGCTGAATGCTTTTTTCCGCTGTCGCTCAAACCGATTCAAGAAACCACTGAACATCTACATCTCCATCATATTTCCGCAAACCACCTAACAGTGTGTAGCGGAGGGTTATTCTGGTACCACTAATTGATTCCCTCTTCCCTGTATCTCTCGCGAACGGCGAGTGGGAAGAATGATTGTCGGCAGGCCTCTCTATTTGCTCTAATTTCTCGAATTTCCTTTTCGTGATCATTTCGTAGGATTTATATGGGGGCGGGAGAGGGGGGAGGGGGGAAGGGGGGTGGGAGTAATACGTTGTCTCATTATTTCCGGAATGAGTTCACCGGAAATTTCAATAGCGGACCTCTCCTTTAGGTTCAATGCCTCTCATGTAGTTTCTGCCAATGGAGTTTGTTGAGCACCTCTAACGATCTCTCGCCGACCAAAGGGTCCTGTGACGAAACGCGCCGCCCTTTGTTGGATTTTCTCTGCCTCTTCTATGAGCCCTACCTTATAAGGATTCCATACTGACGAACAATAGTCTATAATCGATCGAACAAACGTCTTGTAAGCAACTCCCTCCGTGGATGAGTTAAATTTCCTTAAGATTCTTCCTATGAACATAAGTCTAGCATTTGCTTTTCCTACTATATATTTTTGTGGTCATTCTACTTAAGTTGCTCTGGACATTTACGCCTAGATATTTTACAACAGATACTGTTCCAGCAATTTGTCACCAATGGTGAAGTCGTACAGTCGTGGCTTTCTTTTCCTGCGTACACGCAATATGATACATTTATTTACAGTCATTGTCAACTGTCAGAGCCTGCACCTTTCATTCATCCATCCTCTGCAGGTCGTTCTTCAAATCGACCCTGTTTTGTGGCGTTGGTGCTTTCTTACAGATAACAGCGTCCTTTGCTACCAGTCTTTTTAACCTCCCAATAGAGCCCCCAACGCTTTCTACTAGATCATTTATATACGCCATAAGCAATGTTGGTCCTATCACGCTTCCTTGGGGTACCCCCGAAATTACCTTTATATCTCATGATTTTGTTCTGTTAAGAGCGACATGTTGAATTCTGTCTGCAAGGAAGTCTTGAATCCAATCCGATATTTGATGCGATACCCGGTAAGCTAGTAATTTTTTTCCAAACGTCTGTGAATGAGGGTGTCAGATGCTTTCCTGAAGACATGGAACGCGGCATCAACGTGAGTGTCGCTGGCTACAGTGGATATCATGGAGGAATAGAGCGAGCTGGGTTTCGGAAGATCTGTGTTTTTGGAATCCACGATTTTCGTCCTCCAAAAATATCATAATTCTGTACAAAAAGACGTTCCATAATTCTACACACAGACTGACCTCAACGTTACAGGCCTACAATTACGTGCATCTGACCTACGACACTTCTTGGAAACGGGAAAGACCTGCCCTTTTTTGTAGTCGTTAGGTACCCTTTGTCGCTCCAGCGATCTAAGGAAAGGAAAGACTTTTCACATAGTCTTAATAGAATCTAACAGGTATCACATCTGATCCTGATGCTTTTCCACTACTCAGCGATTTTAGTTGTTTCTATTTTCCACGATCGGTTATCTTTATATCTGACATTTCGACGTTCGTACGGTGATTGAAAGGAGAGACAGTGTTACGATCTTCTGCGATGAAACAGCTTCGCAAGACCGGTTTCAGTATTTCGGCTTTCTCTCAGTTATCTTCCCTTTCGTTGGCAGTATGGTCAGTGAGTGAATCAGTGCTTACTGATTTTACGTAAGACTGAACCTCTTAATGTTTTTACTCAGGTCAGTTGACAAAATTTTACTCCCAGAGTCACTGAACAGTTCTCTCATTTCCCTTCTTACGTTCCTTGTCGCTTCGTTTTTGTGCTGTGGTGACAAGAGCAACAGGCGCCAACAGCAACCCGCGCAACACACACCAAGGTGGCGGAAGAGTCTGCGCAGAAGAACGTGGCCGATGCGCAGTGTCTAAATTTCGTTCGAGGCGCTGGGTGAATTCGTTCGTTTTCGAGAAAACTAATTTTATGTAGGACATTCATTGGCAATGGCACCTGCCAGCGATAAAGCGGAATGAAGTATCCACAACGTATCTCATACTTACTAAACGGTTTGAGTTGTCGACATGAGATTTTGGCAAATGATAGTACGTAGAGGGGAGAGGAGAGGTCGATGTTGTTTGCCCGCTTACGGCCCGTCGTCATCGTTCTGCGATGAAAGAAACGAGACACATGCCCTGCAATCTTTTTTAAACGATTTTGCAAAAACTATATTTTTAAATGCATTTTTGCTTTGCTTATAGTTTTATATCTCAGATGGATGGTGACATGCCCATCATTCATTAATGGTCATAGTTATTGTGATATGTGCGTTTTAACTAAGACAGTTCCTCAAATTCTAAAAAGTTTGCCATGAAAAGTAGGGGCCGCTGTGAGTTTGTGTTTGCGCATATTATATGATGTATTGCTGCATATGAAATGTAACTATCATATTGAACCTTTCCTTAGACTTGGGTGGAGGTCTCTATCTTTCACCAGTCTCGAGAAAATTGATTTGATGTAGCATACTCATTGGCAATGGCACCAGCCAGCGATAAAGCGGAATGAAGTATCCACAACATATCGCATACTTACTAAAGGGTTTGAGATGTCGACGTGAGATTTTGGCAAATGATAACACGCAGAGGGGAGAGTATTTTTCTGCGTAGTAACTAAGCAGAACTTCATTATCTCCCATATTATTCCAATAACTAAAGACTTTTTCGGTGAAAGAATGTAATTTTTAACAGCCATCGATACATGGTGAAATGGGAAATGCTGCGAGTTCTGCAATTAAGTGAAAACCTTAAACGTTTGCTGTTGTATCGAAAAAGTCCTTTTTCATAAGTTATTGACCTTCAATCTCCTCACTTGCTCATTTAATAAACTTAATAAGCCTTGATTTCAGAAGTATCTCAGTTGCATCTCCACAATGTGTTAGTGAGGGTTACATTGTGTAAACTCTGCTGTGTTTTGGCAAAAGAAGAAAATTTTAACATGGCAACAAGAGAAATGTAGGTTATACTCAAAATTCACCATTAGCGACACTTCTCTGAGAGTTACAAATAGTTAACAAGCCAGGTAACAGTAAATCGCTGTTTTTGTTATATTTTCAGTGAAATTCTTTCTGGATTCTAACCAAAGCAAAAGTGACAGTGGATGTTTCTGAATTATTATCATGCAAGTGTGACCCTGAAGTGGGTCCAATTAATATTTATAAAAAATGTGAGAATAGGCTTCAGTTTAAGATGGTATTTCCCATTCAGCGCTCTGTATTTCCCCTACAGCACCTGCCCTATCGCACTATTCACGAGTGCTCTGCCGACTGCGCATCTACTGGCCACGTTATTCTGTATGCACTCTACTCCTCTCCTTGTGAAACATAAATTCAAAGTAGTAAGCTTACTAGCAGATCAACAGAGAGCGACACAGTCAACAGGGCCAAAAGCAGCTCCCAGGTGCACACTCAACACTGCTCAGCTTGCTTAGGCTACACTGTTTCTTACTTCCGCCCAACTAAGGTTGAACAGATCAGAAAGACGTTTTACATAAGAGAAGCGTATTTAGACCCGTGCCACATTGGCATCAAGTAGTTACAGTGAAGCGAATCGCATTGGGGAAACCTTGCCTGGACGACATGCTACAACAATCAACTCTTCCACTATTCACTGTCACCATGAATTGGGACTGGCCAAACAAGACGCTGCCGAGTGCAGAGGACTCAGTATTCTGTTTTGTTACATCTCCTACACTTGGGAAGTTTAGGACTTCGTTCCTGTATCACAAAATTCATTCCTACAGGCTTTACAGGGATTCAGGCTGTGACTGTCAGTTCTTGGAACTCAGATTATTTGAACATTCACTCAGTCAAGAAAGTTTTTATTTTTGTTCTTCAGAAATTAGTTATTGTGTTCATCTGAAATCTGTGACTTTATTTTTTGTGCTGCAAATGAAGCTGTTTAATTGCTATACCTGGTGAACGTTTCATGTGATATAACCAAAGGAAAGGACATATTAATCTGTTAGCCAGGTTTTACCTCCTTTTGAATCCGTGATGGAGTCGAGGCAGAACCAGCAATGTTGCTACTATGTGAGGCCAATCCACATGGCTTCATTAGCCACCTAAGCACCACGGTCGAGTGATGGACGTATTACTATGTCCCTGGGAGAAAGGAGCAAACCAAGCCGTGGAAACATGTGGATTCAATGCCGCAAGACATAATCAGTATCATACGATGTAATTAGGTATTTTGTGACGTCAACGTGTGGTGCCAACAGATTTAGCTCGTAGGGGGATGTCTGTCACAAGAGCACACTACCACAGTCTCATGACAAGGTTGTGGATGGTGTGAAGGCAAAGTTTCTAGGAAGGCTATCTAAGGGATGTTCTGGCCCAGCAACAACGCTCCAGCCCATTGTATACAGGACATAGACCGATGTTCCGACTCTTTGGGCTATCAATTTTGTCCTTTCCCTGTCTCCAATTCTTCTGACATGCTGTAGAGTGATTGCTTCCTCTTCCCTCAAATGAAGAACCCATTACACAGCAGAATTTTCCAGAATGACGATGATGTGATTTTCTAGATGGAACGTTTCCTGAAGAGCTAAAGTGCAGAATATCGTGTATATGTAAAAACATTTAAGAGAATTTGTGAGAATTTCAGACAAGCAGCGATGGCTTACAACAGGATGGGGTCGTCTAGACAGTGGTGCTGGCAGGGCAGACAGCGCTCAGAGACAGTGGTTGCATCCACAGTATGGGAATACGTTATTTTTACGTCACCTGCGTGCCAGTTGCTATACACCAGCAACCACTGAGCACGTACACACAGACAGCAGAAATCACAAGGTCCAAATACAACTTACAGTCAATGGACATTTTACACTTGATTGGATAGAGGAGTGGAACATTCTCGAGAAGAAACAAGTGTGTGGACTCTGGGATGTGACGCAAGATGCACCCATCACTAGACCGTTGCAGCGACCCGAACAGTTTCAGAATCGCCGGTAGCTGAGAGCTGGCGTTTCTGTCCATCTGAGCCACTCTCCTGAAAGATCATTTGAGGCACTCTCTTGAACGTCTAGCGCCCACTCGCACCCTATCATACGGAGCGACACAAAAACAACTCTCCAATATTCTCAGCTACCGGCGATTCTGAACTGTCCGGGTCGCCGGAACGGTTTAGTGATGGGTGCCTCTTGCGTCACATCCCAGAGTCCACACACTTGTTTCTTCTCGAGAATGTTCCACTCCTCTCTCCGACCTTTGACGCGAAGTTGTATTTGGACCTCGTGATTTCTGCTGTCTCTGTGTTGTTTCTTATTGTCTTCCTTGTTCGGACTTTTAGCAGCTGCTGATGCATCCGTGAACTCTCCACGCCGATCCACAGTCACAGGTTATTGTCCTGTTTTAAACTCGATCTCCAGGACACCACAAGACTTCAGCAATCACTGTCTCTACATTGTCATCGATCACTGTTAAAAATGTGTGACATCGAATGCTGGATACATACAGAAAGACTGACACTGTCTTCAGGTTTCATTTACTCAAGATCATTCTAAGGTGGCAAGATTTTGCCCCAGTATATTGAATACTCTTGTAGATTTACGTATATATTAAATCCCTGTTTACGATGCACAATCGAATTACTAATCATTTTATCGGCTGGTGCGGGCTAGCACCACATACTAACAATTTCTGTACTACTGCACGTCAGGAAGTTAATTAGGGCTGAGCACTGACAAAAAGGTGAATTGGCCAGACATTTACTGCCCTGAGAGACAGCAGAGCGTGGCGGCGGCGGTTTATGATGCTGGAGGCGGCTGAACCCTTATAGCACAGAGAGAATGGGCAGGAGATTATTCTCTGGTGGGATAGAGAAGAATTTAGAATAGTTAGCTGGGGAGAGAGAGAGGGTTGGTGCAGAAGAATCCGAAAACACATTCTTTTAACGTGAAGGAACACACAAGGACACAAAAGATGGTCGCGAGTTGATCTCCGAGGAATCTTCTCACGGGAATGCTGGGACATGCATCACGCCAAAAAGCAGAGACGCGTTTTTGATTGGTGGAGTGCTACGGATGTATGAGGGGAAATGGAACCTACTATAAAAATCTTTTGAAAGGAGTATGAGATTCAAATGACTGGCTGGCAGATTCATGACTCATATAGTGGAAGGTGATGTTTTCGTAATAGTCGCTGGTATTCGTCGATTTATCGACAATGTAGATGCCGTGTGTCCAGGAGGAAGGGGAGTGGAGGGTGATATCAGCAAGGATTTCCCTCTGGGAATTGATCTAGGAGACATTTCTGCCAGGATAGATCGAAGACAGCTTCCTCTGGGAATCGAGCTAGAGCCTTTGCTGGCGAGAGCCACAGTGGAGAATCTTTCTGTTAGATTTTGTTGTTGCTTTCGACACACAGAGTACGTGAAGTCGTTTCTCCGTGACTGAGTTGTCATTGTGTCTACTCGAGTGACAATTCTTTAACTCTCTGTGGGGTCTAGCGCACACTGAAGTGCTTCTTTATGATAGAATAATTGAGTTGAATTTCTGCTCCTGGCTAGTGAGCAAACAGAAATATTGTCCTGTACCGAGGTAATTTCAGCCATAGGAGTTTGCAGACAGCATATTTCGTCCATTGTCTAGACAGAGAATTGCAGATACACCGTGAACGTCATCCTCACAACGCTCAACGCCCAGCGAGCAGATCATCCTTGCAGTACAGCTGCTGTCCGTACTTCAATACGTAATATGCACACTCTGTTCGGCCGATAGTGAAACACTCGCAGCAACGTGTTCAATTCATTTGTTTGGCCCACTGAGCGTTTCCTGAAAGTGCCAGTCAGGAGTAAAGGTCTTCCGATTCCACCGTTAAGCACTATTAGCAAAAATAAAAAAATAAAACAAAATAAAAACATTTGTTCTGCTAATCTCGAAATTACACTTGGGGTAGAATCCGATATTGTGTAGTTCATATTTATACAGCTTTTTGCGCTCCACGTGCTTTTGAGAATTTATAATTTGCGGCATCCACGCTGTGATTCATTCTAGTAGCATCACGATGAGAATCGTTGGTTTGATGTTCTACTAAAGCCTCAACACGATACTTGGTTTTGTGAAAATCCCTAGGTGTAGATTGTCAATGGCAGGGTCATCTCAATCATTTGTAGGTGAAAGACAATATTAGACTCCCACGCACACACGGACCGCATCTTACAAACACAACGGGGGTATACATCATAATTAAAAATCTATTGTTACTCCACGTAGAGGGTGAGGCATTTCACACATATAACAGATATCTGTAACTATTTGTCTTTTCGTTGTCAAAGAATACTTAACCAGCAGAGGGTCCGTTACGTAAGTCCTCGACTTATTTTGGGGAAATTCTTCCAAGTGAGTGCTTAGGCAGCGAGGAGAAAAGAGGGCCGACGCGCCGGTGCGCCGCCAGACGGCGGGGCGGTGGTCCATTCTGTGGCGAGTAAATCATAATTTGCGAGAGCCGGCCCGCTAACGGCCGTAATGAACCAAGTTAGCCGGCAGGCCCCGCCTGTGATGAAGCGCCGCGTCCCCCTTAATGAACCCTCCGCCACGCTCCGCGACGGCGGGCTGCCGCGGTCAGCCGACAACTTCCCCGTAGCGCCAGTGACGCGTGTTCTGCACGCTCTGTAGCAGGAGCGATTCGCTTGTACCAGCCTTCGCTGCCGCCTCAGAAGCAGCGCTGCGTCCCGGTAAAAATGCGGCTTCTCCGTTGTGTACAGATGTTCGTAGCGGTTCGTGTAATAAATGATGCGCTAATCATGTGTCGGATGTTCGATGTTCCGTATGTTTCGTAAATGAAGTCACCTGGTCTTTCGTTTCAGTCTCCATTAGGTGCCAACTCAACCACCTACTCGGAAATCGTTATACAGGGTGAGGGAGCGAAGACAGAATGATTAAGTATATCGAGCTGCGGTTTTCGACAAGTCACAGCGGGCGATATGGCGTCACTCTCCCGGTATCAGAAGAAGAGGTTGCACAAACCTCTGCCCCACTACACCGAATATAACAAGTAACTCAGGTATGATTCGCTTACCTGTGGGCCTGAAGCAATCACTCTGTGTTCTGCTGTTGTAGCAATCGAATAACGTGCTAGTAAATGTACTGGGGCATTCACATTGCGTACCACAGTCCAAAAAATTAATATCGATTATAACGAATGTCACCAGACCATTAGTTCAGTGATCCGGTTGTATGCGGGAAGTACCAAATCGTGTCAAGAAATCACGATCTGTCATTGCAAAAATTATACGAAAAAATTATAGTAACTGGAAGTTTGGTTAATAACATACGCCAAAAAAAAAGGAAGAGCAACTGATGGAAGAAATCAAGCTATCCTTTTAGCAGCAGTAACACACAATGCAAATGTCAATAAGAGGTTTCTCGAAAGTACGAGAGATATCAACCAAATGAGTGTTCTGCAAACATTCCATTCCATCGCATTTCATCCTTTTCACATTCCGCTGCAAGGCAATGACTTCCAACACTGGCTGCAGTTGTCCAAGTGTTATCTACGGAAAGTACAAAGTGATGCGGCATGTTCATGAAAAATTTTGTTTAAGGAAGAAGCATCGTTCACAAATCATGGGTAAGTCAAAAAAATGGTTCACATGGCTCTGAGCACTATGGTACTTAACTTCTGAGGTCATCAGTACCCTAAAACTTAGACTACTTAAACCTAACTAACTTAAGGACATCACACACACCCATGCCCGAGGCAGGATCGAACCTGCGGTTGCGCGGTTCCGGACATGGGTAAGTCAGTCTTCCCAATATACACTAATCGTCAGTGGAAAATCCACGGTCACTCAATGAAGTGGATAAAAACAACGCTCTTGATATATCAACGTTCGATGTTAGTTTTTCAAGACCCGTATCATTGGTCCCTGTTTTGCTGTCGGAATATATATAAAACCGTTGCAGGTAGTCAAAAAAGAAAAAAAAAAGAAAAGAAAAAATAAGGTGAGGGAATGGGGCATCAAGATGCCACCAAGGACGATAAGACAATATTGGCATGGCTGTTATGTGTCCTAGAGTTGCATCATACGAAAAAAGCCGAGAATCACACGCCAAGCTAAATAGCAAATTATCTCTGAACAAGAAACACTGCTGCGAAGCCACGATGTTCGTTTCTGTGAGGGGTTTGCTGTGAATCTCTCGAAGCTGGCGATTTTAAAGGTGACGGCGCTATGTGAGCTAGAGTCTGACACGAGGTCTTTAGCCAGCACAGGGTAACTGCAGAGCTGGCTGGCTATGGGTCTTCATCCACTCAAGAAGCAGTCGTATTCCACGTATACAGCGGTGAAAGTTCCATGGGATGTAGAAATCTGTCGAAGGTGTAAATTTTATTTGTTGTTGTTATTATTATAGGCTGCAGTCCGAAGACTGGTTAGAGGTGCTCTCCACGCTAGTTCATCCTGTGTAAGCCTCTTCATTCCCGAATAACTACTTCAGCATACGTCGATTTCAGTCTGCTTACTGTATTCATCTCTTGGTCTTCCTCTACAATCTCTATCCGCACACTACCTTCCAGAACCAAACTGGATTTCTTGATGCCTCATAACTGGTCCTATTAAGCAATCTCTTCTTTCAGTCACTATCTGTCATACATTTCTCTTCTCTCCACCTCTGTTCACTACCTCCTCATCAATTTCGTGATCTACTTATCTTACCTTCAGCATTCTAATATGCAACCACATTAAAAAAGGACATGTTTTCTCTTATTGTCCCTGATGCTTATTCTTCACGTTTCACTTCCATACGAGGCTACACTCCGCAACAATATTCTCAAAAAAGACATTTAAATTGAAATTGAATGTTAAAAAATTCATATTTTTCTGAAAAGTTTCCTTTCTGTAGCCTGTCTGTATTTTATATCCTCTCTAATTTGGCTATCATCATTTATTTGCCGTGGATAGTGGCCGCGTAGTTTGAGGCGCCATGTCACGGACTGCGCGGCCCCTCCCGGCGGAGGTTGTCCTCCCTCGGGAATGGGTGTGTGTGTTGTTCTTAGCAAAAGTTAGTTTAAGTAGTGTGTAAGTCTAGGACCGATGACCTCAACAGTTTTGTCCCTTAGGAATTCACACACATTTGAACATTTGCACATCATTTATTTCGCTACCCAAACAGTAGAACACATTTGCTTCTTTTAATGTCTTATTGCCTAATCTGTAAGAGGTAATCAGATGAAATCGAGAGGAATGGACAAAAGTAACTATGTTTATTATCTCAAGAGTAATCGCCATACCTGTTTAAAATATTTATTTCACTTTGAAATAATACGGTAACCGGGCCCACATGTTCCCAAAGTCGTTTCGACTACGCTGCAGAAATTTCGATGGACCGCTCGTACACATTATCCATAGGGTGCCAGTTGTTCCTCATGCGACTGCCATGGCTTTGGAACCCTGAAGTAAGACACTGTAGTTTGGCACCCCTATATCTACTGAAAAGGCTGGAGCCCCTCATCAGGAACCATAAGTTTGTCTGGTCTCTCAACAGATATCCCTCCATTGTGGTTGCTCTTTCCTGTATCGTTGAGGCACACAAGCCACTCCCGTCGCGGAACAGTAATTTATTCACGGAAAGAAAATTTCAGTGTAGTAGAAGGAATTGCCCTACAGAATGTCCTTTAATTCAGACACATTTAATAGAGTATATTAAGTTGCTGAATGCTCGTATACTGGAATTCGTTATTGCTTCGTGTACTGCTATTGTTAACATCTTGAAGTATGATGTGCACTATTTTTCGAGGAAATAGAAATTTTGCTAAATGGAAGGGATATTAATGGATATTAATATTGCGAAGCCAATTATGGAATTCAAAATGATACCCGACGTCTCGCCTGAGAACCATTTGTACAGCCTGAAGATGTTGGTCAGTTGCGCTGATGAAATATAGTAGGAATTTCACAACGACGTCCGTCTCGCCCGAGAACCGTTCTACAACCACATATAATTTTTCTATATTCTGTAAATACTAGCCTTTCGATTCCCTCCACCCTTCCTCGCTTCGCATCAGGAAAGCTTTAAAAAATCGGTAATGTAAAAAATGTAAAAACCGCAGAATAAACGAGCTTCTTCAATTTGAAATCACTTAAAGAAGACATCATTCATATTGGTAATTCAGCTCAAATAAAGCGCTTCATTAATTCTATAGTGTGAGTTTTCGAGTTAATGTTGTAATGTATCTGTAGTCTCAAAAACGTAACATTTTCAATTTTTTGTGTTTCGTTTTTTGAGTAGATTATATTTCATAGCTTGTAGAGTTCCACGAGAAGCACTGAACTGTATGTTCAGAGTCTTGTCAATATTTAACGATAAACCATTTGACTGGAAACATCTGCTTTTCAATATTTCGTTAGCTGCCATTCGAGTAAGAGCACTGATACTACTTTGTAATTTTTTAGTTGTAAAAAAGCACAAAATTTATTTCTTCTGACAATGCAAGTGCACGTTCTTTATGTATATCAGAAATAAAAGAGGACGTAAATTAGAAACTTGCATTATTCAATTCCTGATTGCTTGAAATTAAGAGTGTCTATTGTTATATGATCGACATGCACCTAGATTTCCGTGAAGTATATATTTTGCATGAGGATACCATGTTTCATATAATAAAAATCATTAGCTAAGTCACAAAATATAACCAGTGGTAAAAATTTGTGACTGATTAGTTCTAGTGTATGATATTCACGGTATGTATGATCTGCTCGGTTGACAATTGGCATTTCAATCTGTTTGGAGCTTGAAGTTTGTAATTCGTGGTCATCCGTGTCCGTAGTGCCGTACAGTGTTCCTTGCTTCCTGGAATCCTCTGATGAGCCGTGAAATGACGCTACTAGCTTCCTGGTTTATTTAGTTGACCAACGTGGTTGACTGGACTCACGTTAGTATTTAATTCACCGATGGTACTTCTGCGCTTAATTTGTTTTTTGTGGGAGACTCCTTCTGGTTGGAATGCTATGTGTCAACAACACACGAAAGAAACTCGGAACTGTTGTACCCAACTCATCCGCTCACACATGCTGTTTCAATCACATTAAACGTACTGGGGTGCTTCAGGTTTCTAATTTTAGTATCACAAAGTTATAAATCAAAGAGCCAAAGAAACTGGTACACCTGCCTAATTTCGTGTAGGGCTACCGCGAGCACGCCGAAGTGCCGCAACATAACTTGGCAAGGACTCAAGTAATGTCTGAAATAGTGCTGGAGGGAACTGACACCATGAATCCTGCAGCGCTGTCCATAAATTGGAGGGGTGGAGATCTCTTCTGAACAGCACGTTGCAGGGCATCCCAGATATGTTCAATAATGTTCATTTCTGGGGAGTTTGGTCGCTAGCAGACTTGTTTGAACTCGGAAGAGTGTTCCCGGAGCTACTCTGTAGTATTTCAGGACGTGTCCTGCGGGAATCGCCCAAGTCCGTCGGAATTCACGATGGACATGAATGAACGCAGGTGATCAGACATGATGCTTACATACGTGTCACCTGTCAAAGTCGAATCTAGACGCTTCAGCGGTTCCATATCACTCCAACGGCACACGCCACTCACCATTACAGAGCCTCCACCAGCTTGAACACTCCCCTGATGATATGCAAGGTCCATGGATTCGTGAGGTTGTCTCTATACCGGTACACGTCCATCAGCTCGATATAATTTGAAACGAGACTCGTTCGATTAGGTAACATATTTTCAGTCATCAACAGTCCAATGTCAGTGTTAACGGAACCAGGCCAGGGGTAAAGCTTTGTGTCGTGCAGTCATCAAGGATACACGAATGGGGCTTCGGCTCCGAAAGCCCATATCGATGACGTTTCGTTGAATGATTCGAAGGCTGACACTTGTTGACAAGCAATGAAATACGCAGCAGTTTGCGGAAGGGTTGCACTTCTGTCACGTTGAACGATTCTCTTCAGTCGTCGTTGGTCCCATTCTTGCAGAATGTTTTCTGGCCGCAGCGACGTCGGAGATTTGATGTTTTACCAGATTTCACATACTTACGGTAAACTCGTGAAATGATCCTACTGGAAATCCCCACTTCATGCTACCTCTGAGATGCTGTATCCCATCGCTCGTGCGCCGGCCGTAACACCACTTACTAACTCACTTAAATCATCATAAATTACCACTGTAGCAGCAGCAATCGATATAACAACTGTGCCACACATTTGTTGTCTTACATAGGCGTTGCCGACGCTAGCGCCTGTTTACATATATCAGTATTTGAATACGCATCCCTGTACCAATTTCCTTGGCGCTTCAGTGTATTTCTTCGTGACTATCTAAAGCCCCTTATCGTCTGTACTTGAGTGCACTACGAATAATCTCCTCTCGTGAGATAAGCTAGCTCACAACCGTTATAACTGGCCCTTGATATCCTGGATGTTGACACTGGTGTGGAGCTGACGTCCAAGCTTGTCCCTTAGATGTTCTATAAGCGACAAATCTGGGAACCTTGCTAGGGGGCTACCTTAACATCAGGCAGACAGTTCATAGGGACACGTGTCATATGAGGGCAAGCATTGTATTGTTGAAAAGTGACACCATGATACTGTCGCATTAGAGGCAACACATTAGGATGCAATGTCCATGACGTATCGTTGTAGCGTGCTCTCAACCACTAACAGCCACGACGTGAAATCATACATTATGGCTCCTCATACTTCACCGGGAGGAACACTGCTGTAACTCTCCAGAATCCTGGTAGAACGGGAGCTCTCCCCAGGCCGCTGCCACACTCGTCCTCGCTGAACGCAACGCGACCGCATTCCTCTTGCTACCCGGTCACGACGCCAGTGCAAACCCTGCCGTTTGTGGGTAGTGGTAGAGGCAGCCTAGGCATGGAACGATCAATCGTTAGTCAGGCTACTGCTGGTCTCCGACCATTGGTTTGAGATGACACAGCATGTTGCAGAGAGTCCATTAGTTGTTCTCGCATGGTAGGCCCACAAGTGGAGTAGCTGAGATATCTTCAGTGCACCATACTGTGATCCTATATTGTGGTGGTTAGGGGTGGTCAGTCGGAACTTTGACGACAATATGCTTTCCCTGACGTTCCCATACAGTCCAAGAGTGAGCTGCTGTCACATCCGAATGCCCCAGAAATCTGGATATTGCAGCAAGCCAAATGGACATCCACAAGGAGGCCCCTTTCAGACTCTGTCATGTGCGATGACGCTGCTTCACACGAGAACACGGCATCTCTGTGTCCTTCACTGTTCAGTCATCATTTGACGCTTTTTATCCCCTTTTTATACCGAACCAGGAGTGCTAACAGCACTAAAAACAATACTGTTGTACGCTAGGGACCATTGTACCTGTCACAGAAAACTGCAGCTCTAATCATTTACACACTCGCCGATGGTCCGTACGTGTATGAAATTACATTCCTATCTGAGAATGTCTTCTGGGTACTTCTCTTTTTGGTGTCTGGCAGTGTATTCCTGTGCTGATATTAGTCTTACAGTTTTAGGAAGGATCTCGTAGTTGTGAGACTCGAGGGACTGATAACTAGGATAAATGTAACTGAGTCAACAGAAAAAAAAATCCTTTGAGAAAGGGGCATTAGCATCTACGTCATAAGCTATGTGAAGGAAATATTAATTAGTGAAAGATCAAAGGTCAAGCCTGTGGTCAATGTAGTGGGATCAATACATTGTAGTCAAACAGTCGTAAGACAAAGCGAACAACGATCACCTAGCCGCTTTTCTGTTCATGTGCTTCCTAGAGAACACCATTATAAACTAAGAAAATTAATTGGCAGAGAGGTAACTCTCAAGGATTATATGCGAAAAGAAACAAAACTTCTTGTATTCGTATTTCCGTTTCCGTCGACGTTGTGCTGACATGAGAGCAGTGAATCTCCAATCAATGACGGTAGGTCATTGTAGTAAATAGCTACAAGAAGATGTAATCCACGAGTAATGTCAATAGCTAGGTGCGTAAACATAATAACCGAGAATAGTTAAGCTAACCCATCCTCATTCTCAATAGCAGCAATAGCATCTAGACTTATAGATTCATTCGTGTCGCCTTTTCGGTCCTGCTATCTTTCCCAGAGACGTCGACCTACTTATTTCTTTTATCAAACCAGCTTATCTGTTCGAAACTCAGGCAAGTGCAGAAAGTGCTGCAACCCGTTGTTCTTCTGTTTCATTATTAATTCAGTGACGCTCATAATTCTTTGCTCTTCTTTCCTGATCAAACGTCGAGTAACGTATCGCAAGTACTCTGTCTCATGTAGACAGATGTTGAAGTCCAGTTTTCACGTCAATAGAATATTTGTGGTGTGCAGTTACTTTACGTAACTTTACTAACGTTTATTTTCTTATTTTGTGGTTCATTGTTCGCTGTACTGTACCAACGAAGCGTCTGAATGTAGGAAACTCGAATTGTGATAGGTGAATGTCCAAGTCTGCGAACTCCAGGATTTTCTCAATGATTTTCTTGTCAATAACAATTTTGGGTAACTGCCTACGGTAGACTGATGATCTGCAAATAATACTGTCATAAGGTCACTGTCACTATTTGCAAGTAAAAAGAAATTCTATATGCAACCTTCTTATGACTTCGTCGTCTTCCTTCAACTTTCTGGATATAAGCTATGTTGAACGGTAAGTTTAACCCAATCCATGTCGATAAATAGTTTCTTCATATTTTTACATCAGAAATCGAGCCTTCAGTGTTGCTGAAGAACTCAATTTCTAGGATGTGTACATATTTAGCAAATAAATCAAGGACTTATCGATGAGTATTGCAGGTGGGATTTATTTCCAAAATATTTACAGTACGTGAAAAATAAAACATAGACGCAGCTTAAAAGTAAATGAGAATGTCGTCATTGGATAAATGCGAATAATACTTTGAAAGGTAAGCGGAATTATCTAATTCTTTAGAATGAATGTAATAGCTTATGGTAGCTCACTCAATATGAAGGAATCAAAGAGAAAAAATTATTTTCGTGGAAGATGAAATGAAGATTTCCATTTGTGTCGAGTATTTACAAAGGAGATTTCGCACAAAGGTGTCATGTTAATTGTCTGTGACTACTTCCTGAATTTTTGTGATCATTATCGAGTTAGCCTTCAGGAACATGCTGCTACGTTCATACCAGTGGGTTTCGCGCAACACAAAATAACATTGGGGAATATCTTGGAACGTAAAAGGATGTCATTGGAATTAAGTTGGCGCTGAGGTTGGTGTAATTATTTCAGTGGGGTGGTGCTATGCTTGTAACGAAATGGTTTGCATATTACTAGTGTGCTACACACATTCTCAAAAAATGTAAGTAGGGATCATAAGAAAATAATTTTGTTCTGACGAACGGTTGTCGGCTATACTATAACGTTATATTGCCTTCTTTATACATACATTCCCCATTGGATTACATTATGTGTCATTGTCTTTGTTTTGCGGTTTAAAATGTATTTGCGTTAAAACAGTGTTATCTAAAAGCCTACTACCTATGAAATGTTTTCCTCTAAAATGTGTAAGCTAGGAAATCTACTCTGTCTTTTCATGTCTGTGTCTATATGGTTGAGAGAAGAATGCTAAATAATATTGACTGTGGAGTTAGAACATATTCAAACAGCTTCCGGCATCGTTGGAGGTCATTGTGAAATGGAAAACGATTTTCTTCTTGAAAATCGTATTCGTATCTTTTCTTTATCCCTAATGACGAAGACATTTTAATATTTTACTCAATTCAGAATCATGGAAGAGCGTGATATTAAGTCTATTTTGACATAAAATAAGAAGCCACGTGCTTCTAAAAACCTCTATTCATTTTCGTTTCAAATGTCGAGGTGTACTGCCCATAAAGAATTGTATAATCCTGCAAACACAACGAGTCAGGGAACTAACTCTTAGCAAATGTAAGGTTTCTGCAGCAGACTTGATTGTCGCATTGAGACACCTACCGCTCTTCCCATACACTGTTGAGTTTTGATGTACTTCATTATGCCTGTTATGGTCGATCATTGGTTATGACACTTGGATGGCCCCCACCTATTCTCCTCACAAACAATTAGTACATTGCCCTCACATCAAGAACTGGTACTGATTAAAAATTGGAGGACACGGTTAGGAAGGTTTCCTTCTCACAACCACCAGCGAAAGTAGATAATTGTCTACAAGTGAATAAGTATTAATTTTGAAACACATGTGAGGTGGAAGTTTAATATTTATGCAAGATCTTACAATGTTTAATACGTTTGTCATTACTGCAGAAGATTTCTTTAGATACTCTCTTTATCCACCTGTTCGGAGTAAATGATTTTGTGACATACGTAAAAACTATTTTAAAACTCTCATGATCTTTTACTATGAATGAGCTACAGACTCAGAAACGTAACTCGAAATTTCTGTTTTTCTTGTACACATTTACATCACATAACGTTTCCATCTCATTTATCATCGTCTGGTTATCTAATGAGATGTCTTTTTCTAGTGTACTGTACCTCAGACTACAAGAACGAGTTGTCCTCTGTCCACTCATTATCTACAATTTTTTACACCCATCCATCATTTTTTCTTACTCTGAAGCACTTTGAGAAACGCAGAAACAGGAAATGCTTGACCACTGTTTGAAGTTTTTATGGCGATCGTTGTACACTTGCGAAGCACTTCATAATCTTCATGAGGTAGCATTCAAATGTGTTGGTTTCCGCTTTCTATGTAGCTGGGAATCCTTTGTGTACCATCGAAGCAACTGAGCGTAGATGTTTCCTTGCAGTAACGTGAAACATACTGAGACAACGTCCAAGCCAAAACCTGTGAACCACAAAAAGTGAGGTATACATTAATAACTTGCGAGGAACATTTTTTAACGTGGAAAAAGTGTCGACGAGTGCAGAATATGCCCATCTATCCAATTGTCCAATTAAAGGGATTAAGTTTCAGGTCCATATCATTTTTTTGTGGGAGTGACCCATTAAGTTAACAATACTTCCTGGTATGATTATAGCTATCATATTGGTTTACGTTGAAGAATAATAAATCTGAGCCTCTCAGCTGGCACCAGACTTTTGCAAGTATCATCACCGGGAGACCAGCTTGTTCTGCTAACAAAGATGAGAGCGGAGTTCTGTTTTGAATGCGACAACACCATCAAACAAGTACAGACACAGCAACAAACTTGTTATGGCACAAATATAAAACTAACGTCGGACCAGGGACATGACCTTTCACGGAAAATTCATTTACTGACTGAGTTATTCAGGGACGTCTCTTACCCGCCCCCACAACTCACTGGAAATAATTTCTGGGTTGTTGCTAAGCAATTTCTATGCGATTTATTTCCTGTTTCCAAATCCAGCAACATAGGTCGAAGAGCTTTAGTGACGTTTGAAAGGTGAGAGTGGGAAACGGACTGAAACTCTGAGCGCAGGTCCTGAGTTGTGCTTGAATGGCTCAGCTGGTAGAAACATCGTCCTCGAAAATCAAGGTCTTAGCTTCGAGTCGAGGTTCAGCGTAATTTTCTTTATTGTTATCATAATTCAAAGTTCTGTTTCCTTTGGTTATAAATGTGACTTCTGTATGTGAAGTAATTTACTGTGCATTTAGCACAACACGCAGTTTCTACGCGACTTGGCCGCCTCTTAACACTTCATCGAGGGCTCAAGGCATTGAAATAAGTTTTTCGACAAGCTATGTTGGTCCAGTGTGCAGTTGGGCAACGCCTGTGTAATTTTTATTTATTGAGACATTAAACAACTAATTATTGATGTAACTACATACTGTTTAAAGTAATACGATAGCAATTTAATAGCGGTGTAGTGATACGAGATTCGGCATGATGTTCAGTGATATGGAACGTGTAAAGAGGCAAGAAATGTTCTGAATTATACCGGTGGGAAATTAAACACTGCACCGACAGCCATAGCTTTCACATTTAGTACACATCTTGTTCTTTTGTGAGAAATTTGATACCGCCAGAGAAAAGACTTATATCACTCTAGAACTCTTCTCTAGGACTCCGTCAAAAAGATGGAAATGTTCATCGTCCACCAACATGTTAGATCCTTTGTGGCAACATATTGGTTCCTTTGCTCAGTAATATTTGTGTAATATTGAGTTTCGATGTGTTGAACGATTACTGGAGGACATCGTGCCTGTTGAAACGTCGACCGCTTCCCAGCGTGGAGCAAGGTTTTCGATTCAACGCCACATTAATGACTTACATCTCAATTTTACTTTGCTACTTGTCGCTAATCGAACTGTGCGCGATAAACTGTGATCTAATTAATAGAAAGGCTGATGACGTTTACTTAAAATTTTTGGAATGAACCGGTATCCTGGCAATTTTAAAGAAATCGACAGCGGTTCCATGACGGGGTTTGCGTGAAAGTAGAACATCACACTAATTTTATCCCTGTTAGTGAGTCCAAGTGAGCCGCGCGGAGTGGCCGGGCGGTTTGAAGCGTCATGTCACGGATTGAGCGGTCCCTCCTGCCGGAGGTTCGAGTCCTCCCTTGGGCATGGGTGTGTGTGTTGTTCTTAGCATAAGTTAGTTTAAGTAGTGCGTAAGTCTAGGGACCGATGACCTCAGCAGTTTGATCCCTTAGGAATTCACACACATTTGAACATTTGATTGCAAGTGAAGGAGTCCGGAATTGTGGAACAGGGGGATAGGGGGAGTCAAACTTTTACCGACATGGCGCGACAACGTTGTGTTGGTTCCGCAGTCCTGGAAGTTCGGGTCATCAGCTGTGCAATGGGTGGAGGGCAGCCTCGTGGTTACTACACCATAAGCGTTGGGTCGCATTAACAGGATGTACTTGTGGTGCCATGTCATATCCAACACTGTTTGTGTGCGTGAGGAAGAATCCATAGCAGTATCGGATCTTTTTTTCCTTTTTTCATTTTTTCTAAAAGAAAAGAATTGAATAGAAGGAATGTAGTAAGAAATATCTTTCATACCTACATATATCTATGCAAAACTTTGTTAAATGGACGGCAGAGGGTACTTAGCATGGGCGACCCTGCATAGCTTCCTTTCTATTCCAATCTCGTTTGGAGGGCGGGCAGAAAGACTGCTCGAATCCCTGTCTCTCAGCGTGCTGTAATTAGTATAGTCTTGTCTTCACGGTCTCTCTGGAAGCAATACGTAGGGGTATGAAGAGTACCTCTAGTTTCTTCAGATAATATTCGTCTTGAAACTTCAAACGCAGGCTTTTGTGAAATAATTGGCATCTATTTTGAAGATTCTGCCTGGTGAAATTTTCTAACATTTCCGTCACGCTCTACTGCGAGTCGTACAAACCTTTGACTATGCGTGCCGTCCTCCCATGTCTGGTCTATTAGGTGCACGTCCCACACAATTGAGCTATACTGTACGATGAGATGCACAAATGAGCTGTAAAAAGTCCTCTATATAGGCCGACTGCATTTTGCCACTATCCTGCCAGTGGGGCGAAGTCTGCTGCCAGCTTCGCCAAGAACTGAGCCAGTATGACGAATCCATTCCACATCACTATTACAGCCTTGTAATTGTATAAGATGACTGATTAATACTGTCATCATAGAATACCATCTTTCTGCGGTCTTCGGAGTGCAAAATTTTACATTTCTCAACATTTAAAACATGTTTACAATTCTGCATCACTTTGAAGTCTTATCAAGGGGTAATTTAATAGTTCTGCATCTTTTTCAGGCAGCACTTCATTATAGATAACTGCATCACTTGTGAAAAGTCTGAGGTTATTATCAATGTCTGAAAGGTTATTAATGTACAACATGAACAGGAGGGGTCCTAAAACACTTCATTGGGGCAGACCTGAAGTTGCTTCTGCTTTTGTCGATGACTCTCCACCCAAGATAAGAAGTTTCATCACTACCAGTTACTTTGCTCTCTATAACAAAATAAAAAGCAAAGAAGATCCAGAACTCGACGTCATACGAGTAATTACTACTGAAACAAGTGCATTTTTCTGGATACTGGCTGTGTTGAGACATGAGAGGTGGTGGGAACTGGTGCTCGCCTAGTATTCTCCCTTTTGTTACATGGTCTACATCTACAGCTACTTGATTACTCTGCAGTTTACACTACAGTGCCGAGCCCAACACAGAACCAATTCCGAACTATTTCTTTGCCGTTGCATTCCAGAGCAGCATGTGGCAAAAGTAAGAACCTAACCTTTTCCGGGAAGCTCTGATTTGACTTATTTGATCAATATCGTTATTTCTTCCTACACAGATGGGAGTCAGTAAAATAATTTGTCATTCGAACGGGAAAGTTAGTGATCGCAATTTCGTGAAAATATCTCACTCTTGTTGTAATCTTCCCTATTTCGCGATAGCACAAGAGGAGTTGCCCTTCTTTGAACTTTTAAGAAGTCTTCTGTCAGCCTTATCTAATAAGTATCCCAAACCGCACGGAAACACTCTATATATGGACGAACAAGTCTCTTTACTGGACTTGTTGCAACTTGTCAGTATTCTACCAATAAAATGCAGTTTTTCATCTATCTTCCCCACAATTTTTATTGCACGATTCCAATTTCATGAAACCCCACCCCCCATAAAGAAACACGACTTTATGTTTACGATTGCCACCTCAAATCCCAACTCGTCACCGTGAGAGCACAAACCGAGCTGCTCTTCATACAACTTATTGGATGATCTGTGCCAGTCCTGTCTGCTAAGGACCCCGGTAGAGGACGGCGAGCAGAGGATGGCTAGTGGACAGTAGTGGGCGGTGCCTACCTGTCGTGTCGAACTTGGCGGTGGCGAAGAGCCCGCGCAGGCTGGAGGCCAGCCGCTGCGGGGACCGGCCCAGCAGCAGCGTCGCGTCTGCGTCCGACTCGACGGCCGCCGCAGCCGCGGCGTCGTCCGCTGCCCTCTGCGCCTCCGTCTTGTCGCGGTCCAGCGCCTCCCCCTGGCTCCGCTGCTGCTGCTGCTGCTGCTGCTCCTTGCTGTCCAGCGCTGCCCGCCTTGCCCTCGCTCGCTCTTGCACTTGACGACCCTCGAGTGCTGCTCCGCCACTCGACGCTGGACCGCTCGCGCTGTCGCGCCCGCCGCTCGCAGGTGCAAGGCAGAACCTGGCAGTCGGTTCGGCCTCGGTCGGCTGGCGTCGGCCTGCGTCGGTCACACACCGAGAGCTCCGCGCCGCCGTCGCGGGGAGGGGCGAAGGCGCTCGGTCGTTCCGCCGGCGGTGGGCGTGGCCGACGCCGCCGGCGCCTGCGCCGCGGCGCCCGCTGCCGCGCTCCCACTGGACCGCCGCGCAGTGACGTCATTGGCGCTGCATCCAACCCGCGCACTCACCGGACCTCACGTGACGGACTCCCGACTTGCCGGCACAGCCGGCTACACCTGTCGGGTCGATAGGCACTCGCGAAAACCACAGCTTTAATATCGGACCAAAGATATCGGGCAGCGGATCAGCAGATTACAGCTAATGCTGCACAAATTCCGCGTCGGTCATTGGATTTGTGTGCGGCGTCACGTTACAGCGACAGGAATACGTCCCTGCAGATGAAAAAATAATTACTGTTATTCAATTTCTGCCATTCTGTCTTGCTGAAAAACAGTTCAATGAAGACACATTATTCAGTTATATGGAAGGTAAAAAGTAGCAGCACAAAAAACTACAACATAATGAATAATCTGAAGATGAATAGATGATGGGAAGGATTGTAGGACTAAGTCTTTCAGTGGCAAATTCCACGAATAATTTCTAAAGATTTATTTCACCAATGATAGATACTGTGGAATGCACTGACAGTGATTTAAGCATGCGAAAAATACAGTTTGTAGGATTGTACCAAAGTCGTAATACAGCTTAAATTCCAAATCGGCTAGTACAGTTGAATAAGATCTGAAAGAAGTTGGAATAACAGAACATAGTGTATCCGTGATCTGATCATAGCAAAAGATTGCATTGGAAGATATTTTGAGAGAATGGAAGTTATATCAGTACAAAGAAAAGCTAAACCGATACACTGATAAGCTCTTTGTTTAATATTCCGTCCTCCAGTAGGGCTCAATGTGAATAATTTAACGTTAATCGTCAACTTTCTGCCCTACAGCACGTCTTCAGATGTCGTTTTCCACGTAGTCCTGTCATTTGCTATCCTCTTCGCTGTCTCGTGATTGTCTTCCATCCTTATAACATCCACCATCCGGTACCTTGTGCGTCCTTTTTCTCCTTCTTCCACTTCTTTGTCTGTTTGTAATGACCTCGATATCGACGGGACGTTAAACCCATCTTTCCTCCATTCCATTTCTTCCATTCACCGTTCCTTCCATAGTACCCGTCAGTAAGCAATCTCTTCTCACTCAGTGCTGAAGCCAACTGAGTATTCTATTCCTGACTACCTTTAAAATTTCTCTCCCTTTCCCCACTCTTCTCAACTTTTCCTGATTTCTCACTTTGTCCATCCATTTTATTCTTTACATACTCCTCCAAATCCAAATCTCAAATGCTTCTATTTTTCTTTCTTGGTCTATTATCAGTGTCCGTTCCTCAGGTCCTTCATAAAAAATAAATTAGTTGCTATGATTTTTTCCTTAAATGTTTAGTCTACATTGTTCTTCAAATCTGAGCAATTTCGACGTCTTCCAGAAAGCAATACTATTACACTTAGACATCACTAACTACTCGGCGATATTGCCTTCTTGTTTTAACACAGCGTGACTAGTGCGAGTGAGCCCAGACACTGCTCCTGCAACTGCTCACAATGCTGAAGTAGGCAAATCGCAGGATTCATACGACAGATGCTGCCTTTTGCAACTGCTAAATAACAAAAGCGCACTTGGTCAGTAACACGTGTGTACTACACAGCGCTAAAGGCCACTACGACAGTTTTGTTTAGGACAGTTTTGTTGTTCAAACTTAAAGAATTTGGCTGGCTCAATTGTGCCGCTAAGTGGAAGATTAACGTTGGAAAAACTTCATCGGTTTTTATTGCATTGTGATATTTGTTGTTACTACACATAAACTTCAAAACCCAATATAAGAATACGTAATTTGAAAATCAGCCTAAAAATAAATTATGATTAGGTTAAAATAACGTGTAATCAAAATATCGAAATGAAATTAGTACACCCGGCCGGTGTGGCCGTGCGGTTAAAGGCGCTTTAGTCTGGAACCGCGTGACCGCTACGGTCGCAGGTTCGAATCCTGTATGATGTCCTTAGGTTAGTTAGGTTTAAGTAGTTCTAAGTTCTAGGGGACTTATGACCACAGATGTTGAGTCCCATAGTGCTCAGAGCCATTTTTGAAATTAGTACATATTAACAATACAGTATAGAACTAATTTTTGTGATGTAGACATTTTCTGCAGCAAGCATATTCAGCCTTTTTACGCTGCAGTGTAATTCTTACACTGAAGAGACGAAACATTATGACCATTGTCAACAGCGAGCATTGAGGACGCGAGACGCGGTTAGAAAAGTATGTAAGTCGGAAAGATACGAATGGTGATTTATCCTAGCGACGATAGACGCCGCAAATAGGGTAATCCACTGACACAAGAGACTCTGACCACGGGCGGGTTGTTATACGCTCGCTATTGGGAATGAGCATCTCAGAAACGGCCAAGCCAATTAGTAACGAAAATAAATTTCCTGTATGAGTCCGTGATCATTGTCAGTTGTGTGATAACAACTGACGTCTTGACTAGGCATAAGTTTTTGATACTGAAACTGAACTTGTTTTATGTATTCAATGTTTGGATCTGAGAAGGGTATCAGCCAAACCTACGTAATAAATAATGAAATATTTTAAGCAGTGTGGTTCTATAGTGAGCATCTGTGGAAAACGGTTGGTTCGTAAAATCGTATAGGCGTCAATCTGAGGCAGTTTTGAGACGACAGAGTACACTCACACTCTAACACGTACGGTAACGACACGCCTGTTCATTTTTGTTACGTACTGCGACAGCAGCGCTCCAAGTGGTCGGAAAGATACATTTCTGAATATGACGTCGAATGAGTGCGAATAGTAGCTTTTATATTGATCTGTAACATAGTTTCTACAATGAGGAGTGTATGTAGCGACACGAAAATCGGCAGTAACTAAAAACTGACACCGCAATTTCTTTTTGTGGTTTCCTAAGGACCCTGGGAGGCATGAAGCGTTACATTACAGGACAGTTTGCTTACGATTTTCTAGTAACGAACAGATATTTACTAAAGAACATCTTTTCTTTCAACAAGAAAAATGGTTAGGAAACATAGGAGACGTGATCTTTTGCAAAAAGACACCGTATATCTACTTAACGGCTTGACATTTTCTTCATTCAACTTCTAGTCAAACCAGTGAATGTGGAATACAGGAAAATGGCATGGAGTGCAATAGCTACATTAATTAACGTACCAAATAAGCCACCACAACCGTATGTAAAGGGAAAACAAGCAAACATAATAGTAAAATGTCACAAACAATAAAATAATTTTCCAACATAGAAGAAACCAGTTCCACAACTGTTGCTACATCTGAGTCAGAAAAGGCGAGAATCTTCAACACTTTCGCTTTTAATCCAAACGTAATTTCGTTTACAATAATATTGTTATTTTAGGAAGTGGAGTGAAGTGTAACGATACGCCAATCATGGGATTCCATAACAGAGTTGTTACATGTCAAGGCAAGTGCCTATCATAATAAGAACAACGACAGAAATATATGCTTCTCATGCATGAAATATGTTTTTATATTCTCTTGCCTTCAGCGGAGTAAGCCCAGTCACCTGTCTTCTTTGTTTTTCTCCCTCTTTTTTCCGCAATTGCACATATACAGCTTGTACATGCTAATTTAAGTCTTTTGCAAATATAATAAGTCTTATTAAAATCAGACGCGTTTCACTTTATTCTAAAGCGTCTTCAGTGGTCATTGTAACTATAAGGTCCTCTTACAATTTTTTTATAATCATGAACAGCTTGCATGCTCTACTTACTAATGTAGACAGTTTTTATTTCTTTCGTTACTCACGGTTTTCCTGTTGTTTACTGCATTATCTTCCACGTGTATGTGTTGAGTTTTTGCACACAACACTTTCACCGCGCTAAATATATTCACATTTCTTTGATCACTGTCCTCGCGCCATTTCGTGTATTTTCTTTTTCTTTGGTATTGCGGACTGCGTTGTTTGTTTGTTTTGGTACTGGTGGAAAAACCTGTTATCGCTCTGTGAATGTTTATGAGTGTTTATATTTTCCGACTATGGAGTGGAATAGCAGACTCACAGAGCGATAGCAGACGCTCCCACCACTACCAAAAGATACAAAAGACAAACGCATCCCACAATAGCACAACGAACACACGAAATGGCTATGTTTAAAGTACTAAATAATGCATGCGAATTGTGCATGATCATAACAAACAAAATTGTAAGAAAAAAAATTGTTGCAGTGAGCACTGAAGACGCTTTGGAATAAAGCTGAACACGGGGTGAAAGACTGCATCACTCTCCTAAGCATTTTTAATCCAAGCACTTTCTTCTTGGTTTTCCATTCATATTTTTCCCACCTGGTTCTTGTACAACTTGTGTGTTGTCCTCCAGATTACACGATTTTTCCTTAGAATTTCGAATATATTCCACAATTTTACGTTGTCGAACGCTTTTTCTAGGTCGACAAATGCTATGAACGTGTCTTGTTTTTTCTTACGCCTTGCTTCCATTATCAGTCGCAACATGAGAACTGCCTTTCCGGTGTCCTTGCCTTTCCAATAAAGCCAAACTGATCCTCACGTAACAGATCTTCAATTTTCTTTTTACTCATTTACGAATAACAGGAAGAAGAATAGTTAGGAATCAATGTAACGTCAGTGAAATTATAAGTGATGAGGTAAAATATTGGATTGGCGGAGGATGGGAAAATAAATCGGACGCCCCGTAGGAATTTGCATCAAGTGTTATAGGAAAATCAAGGAAATCCTGTCGTTCCAGAAAGCTAGAATGCTAACGATACGCCACTTCGCTGGGTCACAAAACATATGTATACTTATGAGAAAAGTACCAAAACAGCTGTATCTTGAGAATGTCTTCATTGTGTCACAATACTAGTTTCGGAAGCACATTATGGCCATCCTCAGGGCCCTCACTGGCAAAAGAGTATTATAATTCCTTGACGCGTTTATTGCGGAGTCCTTGTTACTAGTACACGTGGGCTAGCTTTCCTCAGGAGTCTCTCCGCGACACCGTGTTGTCTCCAATGCATTGGACTCCGCAATGAATGCATCAAGGAATTCTAATACTCTTTTGGTAGTGGTGGAGCCTAAGGATGGCGGTAATGTGCTGCGGAAACTAGTCGTGAGAGACAATAAAGACCTCAAGATACAGCTGTGATTGTACTTTTTCTCACGTACCAGGCGTATTCGGAATGTTTGGTCCGATCGGTCGCGAAATGGAAACCACTCTCAAAATCTGATGAAGCTTTGGACAGATGTGTTGGGCAGTGTTTCTAGTACGCCGGTCGATCACATTACGTCTCTCTTTTTAGATCTGAGCGCACGGTGAGCACATAAAGATGCCTAGAAAATAGTGTCTCCCGCCAAATACGAGGGCCTGGTGAGAAATTTCGCCTGAAGCTATGCATCTCACATCACATAACTGTCATGCATTTTGTTCCTGAAGACAATTCTCAGCCGCATTCTGCAGGGGAATCAAGACGCTCCTCCAGCGTTTTCAATTGGAAGTGTTTCATTCCCCACAATACAGCCCGTATTTGTCTCCCTCTGAGTTTCATCCCTGCCCACATGAACCGCTGTCTATGAAGACAACATTTTGGCAAAGACAACCCTCGGAGGCCAACGTAGACAACTCGCGGAAAGCACTGGCGGCTGCCTTCTAAAACGACGGTATTGAAAAATTGGGACAACCCTACGACAGAGGTCTAAGTCGGATCGGCGACTATGTAGATAAGTAGCTGTAAGTTGTAGCTAACTGTTGCAAATAAAACATTTTTGATTTTCACGGTGGTCTCCATTCCGCGACCAATTGGAAGTTACTTTCCAAATACGCCTCGTATACCATCACCTTAAGTCCCTCGTCCTTGCAGTAGAATGGACATCCGTAATATGTACACTCCTATTCTGCGTTCTCTGAGCTAAAACGGTTTTTCCGCGGTATACTCCTTTGTTAACCTCATACCTTAAATTAAAGTGGAATTTTATAATTTACTGCCCCGTGGATTTCATTTTACGTTTTGTCGTTGCAAAAAGCCAAGAGAAAAGGATCGCTACCTTTTTGCAGCGTCAGCTGGAAAGGCTACCTCGCAATACTTCCATCCTCTCAGAGTCAGATGCAAATGACACTCCCATCCCTAAGAGTTATGACACGAGCCGAGCTTCTGCTAACTCGCCAGTTTTTCTCTTCGTCCGCCTCGCAAAGGAAACGCGACAATACTCCGTCTCTGACAGTGGAGATCGTACGAAAGACTGAGGTAATGAAATCTACATAATTATAGCTCTGCCCTCTTTTGTCCCTGGTGCACAATGCAGAACTGAACACGCGGTAATTTTGTGGTCATATGTACCGGCGAAATATCTAGCTCTACTGGAGTGAACATTCCCATAATGTGGCTGTATGGAAAATCTTGCAGTGAGTGCAAGTGGCATTTTTCTTGCAACAAATATCAAGAAGCAAGACTATGTCATCTACGTTCCGAATTTACGAGTATTTTATTGCGGCGCACGCCAATATTCTCGTCTTCCTATTTGCTGCGTTCAAACCTACCTTAATACTCACATAATCACGTTATTGATATAGACACCCATCTCGTTAGTGCGTTGAATAGTACTGTATTTACGCAATGAGATGACGAAGGAAAATTTGAGTATAGAAATTTTGTACTCGCATTGTATTGAAGGATATTTTTAGAAGCACAGTTCATAAATCTAACAAGCACAAGGCAATTTGATAGCTTACAGAGTGAGTTTTCTTTTGATACAATCCTGTTCTTAATTTCAGTATATCTGCTTATGCCGAGTAGCAAGAAAATTACTTCGATGGACGCATTACTACCACGAATCATTCATCTGACGTTCCACCGACGTGAAAGTCCCTAATACGTAACACTTTATACATAGTGTAATGGACGGAACAACGGTATCTGAAGATGAAGGTACACAGAGGAGTGGGTATTTTTCTGCTAACTTAATATTTGTACTATTGGTTCTGTTATTATGGTGCGAATGATTTCTTTTTTACGGTACGGGAGAGAGTATATTTCCAACAGTATTCTAGCGCTCTTGGAATGTATAGGGAGAGTATATTACTCTAAATTTCCACGTCGGGAGAAATCACGCGGCGAGCATGGAACTTGATTATCGTTACAGTCTTTCTTGCCCTATATATCTTTTCGAAATTATGAACGACCTTGTGGAGATCTGGGTAATAGAAATCTACGTTTTGGTTTTGTAGTAAATGCTCCATTTCGAAAATCACATCATTCTGAAAATGACTGCCACGTAATGATTTCTTTATGTAGGGAAAGAGGAGGACGTTACTGGGAGTCATATTAAGAAAATACTGGGCATGCTTATGCGACTGTGTCCTCTGCAATGAGCTGTGGCATAAATAGCCCTTGGCAGCTTTTCGCGACGCTTCATATTTGCAGCCCTCCTTAACCTCGTCAGGAGATTTTGGTGTGATGCTCCTGCAAAGGTTTGCCGCTTACGAGCTTAGACTGTTACCAACACAACATGACGTATCATAAAAATCCAGCATCACTTTGCCTGGTAATACTCCTAGTTGGGTATCTGCCTTTTTTAGGGGTGGTGAATCCACATGTATGCACTGGTTTCTGTGTTGTGTACAGCTAGCAGTTGTCCATGCTAATGAAGTCGTCTGAACTGGTCTGACACAGCTGCAATGATTCTGCTTCTGCCTCGGATCAATGGGCAGCGTCTTTTTTCGTATGAGAATGAAGTCTTTCACGACGGCAGCGTTGCATAAAACATTCTCGGACTCCATGCTACGTCATTTCAGGATAAAACATCGGAGCTTTCGACGTTTATCTCCATCGTCTTCTCAGGTGCAACTGACTGTCTAAAATGCTGCTATGGGGGTCTTGCTGCATTCAAGCAAGCTTTCAATGCTTAGAGAAAAACCGCTATTCGCCGCAATTTTTACGCTACTACGGGAGCAGACACTGAAACTATCTGCAACAACATTATGTAATTGCTGGCCAGTCAGGAGCCGTCTATGGGCTATTTAAGGTAACTGCAGCTGCAGTTTAGACCGTCTGTTGCTTCCGACGAAGGTAATGGTATAAAGCTCGAGTTTTACCAGAGTCTTAACACACGGAGTCATGACACTCCTGCTTATTTTTGATATACTCTGCGACAGCAGCGTTCCAAGTGGCCAAGAAGCTAATTTTCTTGATACGATATCAGATAAGTGCAAATTGTATCGTTTATATTGATTTGTAATACAGTTTTTACAATACGGAGCGTATGTAGTGCCTTAAGAGCCCAGAGGTATGGAACAGTACATTACAACTAATTTATTTACTATTCTCTGTACACCTACACATATTTAGTGAAGAATGTCGTTTTCTTTGAAGCCACAGAAAGGCTTGGAGTCCCTTAACTCAGTGACAGAATCGCTGAAAGCTACTCTTCTAGATGCAGAATCTGTTAGTCAAAACCAGTCTGTTAACGCATAGGACCGTCACCGCCGCCACGACTCCCATCACCAGCAGTGTTCACAAAATCGTCGTCGTGAGGTAGCTCCTTCTATCGTCGACGAATGCTACTTCCATCGACGGATCGCTATAAGACGATCGAGGTTTCAAAATGAGGACATTGCCAGCAACTGCTGCCACAACAAATACAGCCGCAATCTACTCGACGACGCCTGCTATCTGGACAACAATATGAGCAAAAAATGCCTGTTACACTTCCGTCGGACCTCTTAACAACACCCCAGTGTCACCAAAGGCGCCGCCTACCGCCCAGAACACAGCACCAGTATCATCACATGTGGCTATCCCAACACCAGCCTTATCATCGCCAGCGGCATCATCAGCCGCAGCATCATCAGCAACAGCAGCAGCCGCGCCATCATCAGGAGCGGCCCCAACACCGCCAGCCACAACACCAGCTATATCTCATACACCAACACCAACAGGTAAACATTCCCTAACCACAGTCACCCCACAACCTCCCTTCCACACCCAACCAAAAACTATCACTAATACTAACAAAAAGGATCATCAGAGTGAAACTAAGAGGACCCAGCTAACTCTCCCAGATAATGACGACATGGAGGTCGAAATCACCCAATAACAGCAACACCTAGTCCATTACTCTTCCTTTTGCTCAATAGATGTTTCCCAAATTTCTCAATCCAAAGACACGCCTAATCCAGCAACTGATCCCTAGGAGAGATTCAATCATCTTTAAAACTAACGATCCTCATTCCCACTCATCCCTCCTCTGAATATTTTGAAGGAAATGCTACCATTACGGCCCTTACAAACCCTCAACCTCCATGCTGACCCACCACATTCACAGCAGTGATCAAAAAGGTCAACTTAGAGTACACGAACGAAGAGATCTAAAGTGAACTCGTAACTGGGAATCAGGATGCACAAGGCATTCTCCATTCACAGCTATATTGGACATCGCTTCTCAGTACAAGTGTTCTCAGAATTATCCAACACCACTGACACACTTATGAAACATGGAGCACTGATTTATAGCAGGAAGCATCCTGTGGAAGCATCTCGATCCACTACACAAGTGTACAGGTGTCAGCGATGTCTCCATTACAGTGGCCACTTGACAGAATATTACAGAAACCATCCAACCTACGTCACTGCAAGCAAAACTGCATTCACAAACAATGCGCAAACCTAAACTCCTCACCTACCTGCAATGCTAGCTACCAACCTCATTCCACCCACTCCCACCAAAGAAAATCCAAACTCTCTCCTCAAAAGCCTGAATCCACTCCCCCATATGCATTGATGATCAACCGCTCCACAAAAACAACTCCATCCATCCTCCACCCACCACTGAAGATGTAATCTGTTCCACACAATTAATTCTGCAAAACCTACATCCTTTTGAAAGACAGCACACCCTACAACAAAAAACCCTCAGCACCTGCATTATCTTCCATCTCATTACCAAATCACATATACACAAAATCAAACTCATTTCATATTCGATATACTCAAACACCGGTGTAACCTACCCCTCTATCTGTTCCTTGTTTTTCTGAAAATATCCCTTCTCTCCACTACAACAAATATCTTTTTATCCATAGACTCCAACAACACGAAATCCAGACCCTTCTTCTCAACGGCACCTTTCTCCAACCCCTCCATTCAATCCGCATGTCTCCTTACATCCTGCATGGTTCTGACAAGCCCTATCGTACTGCCTGAGTGCCCATCACCCAACTCCAAACTATCCTACTATCTCCTCTAATCCGCGACCGCTCCTAAGTGATTCAGATGCTCACCTGATCCTTACCATATTTCTCCAAAAATTCGCTTTAAGCCATGCCACAATCTACATCCGCCCTAACCATCCCATCCCCTACGATTTCCTGACCCATGTAGATTGAATCTTTACCAAATACATAATCTCAGCCGACCTTAAGCTTCATTCCCACACACCTGCCGAAAAAACGGCAGCGGCGTCAGTTCATCGACGTCTTCGATGGCCACGATATTCTTATCCCTTTCCACACCCGTCCTGACACAGATACGATCCCCCCCCCCCCCCCTCTAGTGCCATTATTGTCTCCCCCAACATCTTCAGGCGCAGCATTGTGGAAGTAGCAGATCCAACTGGGAGTGATCACCGTCTCCAGGTCCCATACTCTGGACCAAAATCAACTTGCACTACTCCAAATCATTCACCTCCACATATCCGGGATTATTCCCATGCAGAATGGAATGCATACTGTTCCCTAATTCATACCATAATCGAAAATCATTGCAACTTCAAAATCCTAATAAAAGCCAAAGTGAGGCTGACTTCCTGCAACACATGGTCCTGAATCAATTTACCACCATATCCCACTCCTATTTCTCTACAATGACCATAATGATAATCCTGCTCTTGGCCTACTCCAAGAATCCTGTCGTGCATACAGAGAATCTTTTTGTATTTGTGACCGAGACACTCTCATAACCCACCGACAGCTCCAGCGACATGTTTGCAGTTACTTACTAGCCAAACGAATGGCAATAAGCGAAACACCTATAAACTTTACAAAATATTGGAAACCCTTCCCTAGACTCTCCAGAAACAGCCCCACCTATCCCATCCTACATAACAACACAAAATGATTCAAATGGGTCTGAGCACTACGGGACTTAACTTCTGAGGTCATCAGTCCCCTAGAACTTAGAACTACTTAAACGTAACTAACCTAAGGACATTACACGCATCCATGCCCGAGGCAGGATTCGAACCTGCGACCGTAGCGGTCGCGCGGTTCCAGACTGTAGCGCCTAGAACCGCTCGGCCACCCCGGCCGGCATAACAACACACAGCTTCCAGACGAACGCATCAAAGACAACCACCTCGAATTCTACCTGGAAGACACATTCACCGTCCCTCATGAGCCCCCCATCCCCACACACACACACACTTTCATTAAACGATGGACCCTCATGTTTATGAACGTACCAACACTGTGGCCGTGATACAATATCCACAGTCAACGTCTATCTTCAGGAGTTCTGAGAACCGGGGTGATGCAAAACTTTTTTTAATGTGTGTATTTCCCATCACTGAAGAAACAAAATATATTGTAGTTGCCACATCCGAGCCAAAAACGCAACACTCTTCACTTTTAAAGCAAAAGTAGTTACCTTCACAAAAATATCCGTGCACTGGAAAGTCGAGACAGACGTAACGATGCGAGAATCATTAGACTCAGTACAAAACTGTTACGTGTCAAGGAAAGCACCTATCATAATAACAGAGAACAAGAGAAATATCTGTTTCCGATGCGTGGAATATGTGTTTGCATTCTCTAGAGTTCAGCGGTATTGCAACTATACACATATCCGGAAGTAACTATTCATGAATAAATTGTAACTTATGCCACTGAACCAGTCAGATTCGCCTTTTTTGACATTTATTTCACGATCACTCACGCCTTTTGGTAATTTACTAGCGCTTAGGACTCATAAATATAACAACTATTTCGTTAAATAAGTTGAAACACAATTAAAAGCAAAGGTTAATTATACGATTGTCATCTCACCGCTAGAGACACTAGTGCCGTTCCAACTGTCAGACGGTAACGATTTCCGCTGCAGTGAGAGTCGTGATTGTAAAAGTTAGACTGTGGTTTTAGCTTGACCTGACGCAGCAAGAAATCCGAAAAAGTTTTATACGACTTTTGTCATGTGTAAAACATCATGTAAGATGTTGAAATTTGATCCGAGACTGACTTTCACTTTTTCCACTATCCCTTCGATGGTTGTACGCTGGACGTAGGGCACCAGGGTCGCGTATTGTCATTCTCATTTGTCACAGAGAGATGGTTTGCCACTTAGTTCTTCACCATTCAGACTTTTCTGAACAGACTGTAAGCAACTGACCACCATACCATAAGATGCAAAATTTTTGCCGTACACTTCCACTAATTCAGAATGGTTTTTGTACCGTCGTTCGCCCCCTCAGATACAGAAAACGAATTACACTCGGTACTTCAGATTATTAATTGTAAGAAAATGAAACACCTACTGCCATCCTTATGTTGGCATTTATTGTGTAGCTGCCAGTTTAGACGCTTCAATGCACCATCATCAGGCTTCAGTTGATAATGAAGGGGTCAACAGTTGACAGTTGATGGTTAGTGAGACAACGTCACAGTTACAGGTAGTCTGCGTAAACCAGTTGTTGGCCACTGATACATCATATATATGGAGCGTGGTAAACCCTTCAGCGTCAACTAAGGCCTGAAGACGGTGCACTGAAGCGCCGAAACTGGTAGCTACAGAATAAATAACAACATAAGGACTGCCGTAGTTGTTTCATTTTCTTACAACAGTGAACGGCCGTAGCCCGCAGACCTATCGGCACAAGGCTGGACATAAAACGAAACATTATTAACTGGTTCCGCCATTCTTTTTGCCTCCTCTGTCGGCGCCCTACAGTGTTGGGGCACGGGATACCACTGTTTACCACAACTGCAGGCTAGCAAACAATCAAAAAATCCATTACGTAACTTTATTTTTTTGAATTAGGAATTAAAATTTTGTGACCAGTCCGCACAATGCTGGTAGCGAAACGTATCGTAAAAGCAGCCTTCTACTGTACTACTAAATTTGGCCGGCCGCTGTGGGCGAGCGCTTCTAGGCGCTTCAGCCCGAAACAGCGCTGCTGCTACGGTCGCAGGTTGTTGCCGAAAACAGTTTGCAACGAGCTGATACAAAGCCAGAAATATGACCTTAGACATTTCGAATGAAGATAAATCGGATACGTTAAAATGTACTTTAAGAAAGAACTAGTGTTTTAACAAAGATCCAAAGAGAAATTAGTTTCTAATTAGTGTCTGTGAAATACTCAGTACAATAAAATTCACTGAAAGCAGCACGTCAAAGGATAAAAAAAATCACAGGCACAGAGGGCATTCCAAGAAAAACGCTCAGAAATCGCTGGTGGTGCGAGCCAAAATATAACAAGAAACACGATTGATAGAAGTTTTAAAGCTTAAACAAAGGTATTTAATATTATAAAAGCTAATTCCTAGTAGTTGTCTCTGATGTACACAGTACACAATTAAGCGAACTGAAAGCTACATATCAAAACACGATAGAAAAAGCTGCAGGCACAGCAGATTTGCCGAATGCAAGACGAGTAAACGGGTAAACTTGTGCAGCACGGGTCCGAGTGAGAAACAGAGCACCAGGATATGAGATTTCCAGTAGCCTGTAATGTGATGAAAGCAGAAGTTGGATGCAAATTCATTCTGTTCATTAAGAAGTTTAGTAGGGTGACGTTTCATATTCCCATTCTCTGACGATGCCTGAAACCAAACCTAGGAGGAGTGTTTCGGAATAATGTAGTTTCAAACTGACTGTCGGACATATATGGAAGATAAATGCAATATCTGTGTCACGTTTGTTACAAACCTCTGAGGGGAAAAAATTTCTTAGAAAAATATTGATTAAAGGAATATCTTCTCTCACGTGGCAGACATACGTCACTATTCCAAAAGCTCTTCAGGTCTCTCACTGCACAGGAGCAATTCATTCCCACCTTTCAAAAGCACTGGTACAGCGCAGAGGGCGGCAGCGCAATTGAAAGCGCTCCTCTACAGGAACGGTAGGATGCCGACAGTGCACGGCGTCAAAGCACAGCCGAACCGACGGGCTCATGTGATACGAGGGAATTCGTACCGCGTTATCGTATCGTTTCAGAGCTCGTGTCGTAATTAGAAAAGCGGCTCTAACTCAACGATACCCGAAACAGCGGCCTGTGACACGGTAATAGCTTGCTTCATTACCGTAATCGAGTTTCAACCGTAATCACAGGTCAGGTCAACCTGTTAACCTTCAATGAGTGCCCATGCGTTTGCGTACGCATATTATGACTCCAGTGGTTGTTCCTATTCAGGATGAGAATTAAAAATTGGACAACAAGTCTAATACTAACAGTATCGTCAATCCTTGACACTTGTCATAGTTTGGAAATAACACTTCCAATTTCAGAGAATGTAGACGATAAAGTATCACAAACATTGCATTTAGGATAATTTAATCGTGTGGAAAAATTCCATGTGACTTGATAATAAATTTACCAGCAGCACCATATTCACTATAAGCTAAGGTGACGAAAGTCATGGGGTAAGTCCTAAAATCGTGTCGGACCTCCTTTAGCACGACGTAATACAGTAACTCGACATGGCATAGACTCAACAAGTCATTTGCAGTCCCCTGCAGAAATACTGAACCATGCTGCCTCTCTAGCCGTCTATAACTGCGAAAGTGTTGCCGGTGCAAGATTTTGCTCACGTATGAGCTCTCGATTACGTCCCAGAAATATTCGATGGGGTTCACGTCGGCCTATGTGGGTAGTCAAATCATTCGCTGGAATCGTCCAGAATGTTCTTCAAACCAAACGCGAGCAATTGTGGCCCGGTGACTTAACACGGTTGTCTGGAAACATGAAGTCCATAAATGGCTGCTAATTGTCTCCAAGTAGCCGAACATAGCCATTTCCAGTCACTAATCCTTTCAGTTGTATCAGAGGACCCAGTCCATCCCAAGTAAACACAGTCCACACCATTATGGAGCCAACCAGCTTGAGCGGTACCTTGTTGACAACGGGAGTCCATATCTTCGTGGGGTCTCCGCCACACTCAAAACCCACCGTCAGCTCATAGTAAGTGAAATCGGGAGTTATCTGACCAGATCATGGTGTTCCAGTCGCATAGGGTCCAACCGATATGGTCAAGAGCCAGGGAGAGGCGCTGCAGGCGATGTCATGCCCTGACATCGGTCGTCTGCTGACATAGCTCATTAATGCCAAATTTCGCCGCACTGTCCAAACGTTCATCGTACGTTACACATTGATTTCTGCGGTTTTCAAGCAGTGTTGCTTGTCCATTAGCACTGATAACTCTACGCTGCTCTCGGTCATTAAGCTGTGGCCATCGGCCATTGCGTTGTCGGTGGAGTAATGCCTGAAATGTGGTATTCTCGGCGCACTGTTGACACTTTGGATAGAGGAATACTGAATTCCCGAACTATTTCCGAAATGGAATGTCCCGTGCGTCTAGCTGCGACTACCGTTCCGCAGCCAAAATCCGTTGATTCCAGTCGTGATGCCACAGTCATGTCAGGATATCTTTTCACATGATTCAGCTGAGTGCAAGTGGCAGCTCTGCCAATGCAGTGTCCTTTTATACCTTGCGTACGCGATACAACCGCCGTCTGTATAGTGCATACCGCTATGCCCTGACTTGTGTCACCTGAGCCTAAGTGTTCGAGAATCGATGAACCACATTATTTACTTTTCATAATGAGATGTCAACGCAGCTTGCGTCACTTGGTGGCTCTGAACTAATGACATATCTGCACCACTCCATCGGTTGACGTCATACGTTATACGAATGTGTGAATCAAAGTTCATGTAGTTTGGAAACAAACTAAGAGAATACCTAATCCAATGGCCAAGAATACACACTTTTTTTTGTGCCATGCTTCGTTTCGTCTAAATAATACAGAACAGAGCCAGTGGCCAGTGCCGTCCGGCTGGTATATATGTGAATATGAACTTCTTCGTCGTTTGTGCAATGTGTTGAATACCATTGTTGCTAGAGGAGTTGTATATAAATATGTAGTCTGGGTCACTTTGTTCACAAGTCATGAAGTTTTAATTTGGTTACATCACCTGAACCAAATCATTGGCCACACAATCCAAGATGGATGCCGCCTCTCTTTCTCTTATCTATCAGTTGACCAGTCAAGACCGCTTTCTCTCTCTCTCTCTCTTTCTCTCTTGTTAACTTTTCTTTTCTTTTTGAGTCATCAGTCTTCTGATTAGTCTGATGTGGCCCACTACGAATTCCTCTCCTCTGCCAACGTCTTCATCTCAGAGTAGTACTAGCAACATGCGTCCTCAACTATTTGCTGGATGTACTGTGTCTTCACGTACAGTTTTTCCTCCTATCTGTGACATGTCATTGCACGGCGCTCTCACCAATCCCTCTCCCCTAACTTTAACCTTCCCCTCTATCCCTATTCCATATTTTCAGCTAATCAAAATCGAAGGTAGTGGAACTAGGACAACTGTTCCAGTGGAAAAATTAAAAAAAATACAAAATGACATGAATTAGCCCAGTTCCACTTTATACCGCACCTCCATCCTCCCCTACAACTAATCAAGGCGTAGTATTAAAATAATGTGTAAAAATGGCGCCAGATATGCAGTAAATACGTGCCTAATCCTTACTTGAACGTCAAAGACATGTATTACATCCGTAAAAGTGAAAGATAATTGCGCATGCATACATCCCTCTGTATTTAATCAGAGTTATACTAAAATGTGTAAAAATGGTGTCCAGCTACAATAGTTCTGCGGTATCTGCGTACACAAACAAACAAACTTCTGTCATAATATTAAAAAAATGACTTTCAGGTCAAATATATGCATTATTTCCCTGACACCAGTAGCTATAACTGTCGGTAACTGACACTTCCAGCAGCTGACACCTGACCCAGTATCTGACAACTCTTGCAACAAATACACACACACACACACACACACACACAGAGATGCATACATATGTTATGGGCGTCTATATAGGAACGTCTCTACTGTCATGATAAGATATAAAGCCAGCTGACTCTGCTGACCCGCAAGACAGAGGGAGACAGAGAGAGAGAGGGGGGTGGGGGGGGGAAGAGAGAGAGATCCCTAACGTTATGCTCCACTAAATACAAACTATACAGAGTAAAAGAAAACAAAAATTGTCCTATATACAAAATATATTATATATTTTATATGCATTTTTTGTATGCAATGTATTTCCACTCAGTGTGTTGACATACAACGCTTTCTCTCTGTATGAGAAGTTATGATGGGTCATTGAAAAGTATACAACTTACATCTTCATTCTGCAGAAGATGACACATTGGTGTCGAAACATGTCTGGGCAAATATGAAAATAAACTAACTGTGTTTGTATAAGGCTGATTTTTAAACCAACCCAGTTTTTAAATCATAAACACGGAAGAACAAAGAGAGGAGTTTCAAACCTTAGTAAATTGAGTAACTTAAAGCCAAGCCAAGCATTTCCTACGAAGCTCTACAAAAAATTCAAGAAGACAACAGTACAACTGCACAAAACGATCCTCAACACCAGGTTTAACAAAATCTGTCTAAGTAATAACTCAATCGCTGGTTTTATAAAAGTAAATGTAAACAGCGGGTCACCTGTAGCACAAATAGCCAAAAGAAAAACAGGAATTATTTGTTTGGAAGAAAAAATTCATTTCCTATATGCAAAAAACAGCAGCATAATCTTCAGATGTACAAAACACACCTTAAATTATCTAATCTCTTAAAAACACCAACCCATTTCGATGACGTAACTCAAGAAATCAGGTCTTACACAGAAATACTGATGAAAAGAAAGAAAGAAAGAAAGACGAAACGAAAAATTGATTCATCTCATGAAATCTGCTACAACAATAGATAAAGAAGACAGAGTGGGGACCCAACATCAGTTCCACGACAGACTTGTCAATGTAACTGATATAGAATTAACAAAACAAGAAAGAGAACTACTTGAAAAGGCGCCGTAACACCACATAAAGAAAAGCCTGTCACACAAAATCACATAAAACCTGATCACACAAACAGAAAACATAATAAAGCAGGAAGAAAAGCTGGCAGCAGAAGAGATAAAACACATAATCAAGGAGAACAAGACCCACATCATCTCAAAAACAAAAACAACAAAGCTAAAAATATGTATAAAACTAAACAAAACACTCCAAAAACGCAAGCAATCATCACTAGAACAGACAAAGGGAATACACTTGTAATGATGAATGAGGCAGAGTACATCAAGAAAACAGAAGAATTTACAGAACAGTACATCATCATGACGTTAATCAATGATCCTATAATGAGATACCAAAGAAACAAACAAAAACTCTTAAAAACCCTCAAAGTCACCATCATGGAAACTCTAGTCAAATACATGACAGCCGGCCGCTGTGGCCGAGCGGTTCTAGGCTTTCCAGTCCGGAACCGCGCTGTTGCTGTGGTCGCAGGTTCGAATCCTGCCTCGGGCATGGATGTGTGTGATGTCCTTAGGTTAGCTAGGTTTAAGTAGTTCTAAGTTTAGGGGACTGATGACCTCAGATGTTAAGTCCCATAGTGTTCAGAGCCATTTGAACCATTTGAAATACATGACACAAAAGAATCCCAAAGCACCCAGCTTCAATAGTTTACCAAAGATGCAGAAAAATATCTGTCCAATGAGGCCTGTAATCAATTTTAAATAAATGCTCCATTTTACCACATAGCTAGACGCTAACATACAGTACTACAGAAACCTAAATATCGCCAGTGAACTGATAGAATACATAAAAACTATAAACAGACCGTCAACAGGCAAGCCTGGTACCTTCTCACATCATATCCATGTACACAAATGTCCCAGTAGAAAAAACTATCAGCATTGTTAAAAAACAACTGCAGTATCAAGGGGACACAACAAGTACACACATAGATGAAACAGAAGCCACCCTGAACATTATAACAGAACAGAACTACCTCACTTTTAAGAAAGTGTTCTATCTGCATAAAGATGGCCTACCAATGGGCTCACCCATCAGTGGTCTACTTGCAAACATATCTCCAAACCACATTGAAAACAAAATATTCAATGAAATCATACATCCACAACAGTACAAGATTATATACTGGTACCGAAATGTTGGTGACATTATTTGCTTGATTGGTGAAACAGATACTCAAATAAATTAATTACACAGTGAGATAAATACAGTTCACCCAAAAATAAAATTCACCATTGAGACAGAAGAGGAAATGATCCTTAATTTCTTAGACATTACCGTACACAGAATCAGCAACAAAGACGATTTTGGAATTTTCAGGAAACCTACAGCGACAAGTAAAACCTTTCACATTAACCCCAAACACCCCAAAGCACACAAACTCTCAAGTTTCAAACACATGCTACACAGGCTCAACAGAACTCATTGGATAAACTCAGCTACACGCAGGATCTAAATACAATACACCAAATAACCAGAGTGAATAGATGCAACACACAAATGATAAACAAACTGGATAATTAAATTAAAGAAACAAATTAAAAGAGGAGAAACCATAAACAAATCACCAGCCACAACAGAGAATTAAGAACACAAACTCCAGACAAACAGTGGATATCAGGAACATCCTACAAAGAGTACAGCATGGCACATACTAACATACAGTAACAAAAACGCCCATAGGGTGGGAAACATACTAAAGAAGCAAGGGCTACAAATATCGTTCCGCAGAAATAGCACAGTAAAGAAGAATCTAAGTTCTAAAAACAGCTCTGCAGACAAACTCTCCAAAGCTGGAATATATCAGTTAACCTGTAGTTCACGCCAGTTGGTCTACATAGGCCAAACATGCAGAAATTTCGAAACGAGGTACTCCGAAGTCCTCAGAGCCATAAGAAGTGCAGCTGCCAGGACGTTGCTAGTCTTACGTTCAGCACCTTTTGCACATTCTGCTTCGTTTTTCCAATCATCAGTCTGAAAAAATTCTTCTCGGTCTCATCACTTGCACTCGAGGACTTTTCTGCGTTAATCTCAGTGCATGGCTTCATCCAGAGACCTTCCTAAGACGATAGAATTCGAGAAATCTTTTTAAAAAGCAGTTGATGTTGTAAACATTGTTTCAGATTTCTGCAGTGAGCTACACATAAAGTCGAAAAGAGTTTCTTTGATTTTTTATTGTTGGATGATGGCGTCATTTTTTCGGATATAAGAACAAATCCTAACGTAAATAGTGAAAACTCGTGGGATATTCAAGACCTGCTTTTAGTACATATCCTATATTCGTCTGGTATGTTGCTCATAACAAAAGTTTCGTCACTCTTTGAAAGGAAGCCAATCAAAATTTGACTGTGTAAGATACAGCAACACCGCCCTGCTGTGTAGGCCACTCACATATATTTAATATAATATTTGTCAATTTTGTCATCATAATCGGGTATAAATCTGTTGTGGACAAAACCAAGTCGCAGTATTTGGTAGCCGTACGGTCTTGGGAGCCTTGCCACGGTTCGCGCGGCTCCCCCCGTCGGAGGTTTGGCTCCCCCTCGGGCATGGGTGTGTGTGTTGTCCTTAGCGTAAGTTAGTTTAAGTTATAATAAGTAGTGTGTAAGCCTAGGAACCATTAACCTGCCGGCCGGTGTGGCCGAGCGGTTCTAGGCGTTTCGGTCTGGAACCGCGCGACCGCTACGCTCGCAGGTTCGAATCCTGCCTTGGGCATGGATGTGTGTGATGTCCTTAGGTTAGTTAGGTTTAATTAGTTCTAAGTTCTAGGGGACCTCAGATGTTAAGTCCCGTAGTGCTCAGAGCCGTCTGAACGATTTTGACCCGATGACCTCACAGTTTTGTCCCATAGGAACATACCTCAAATTTCCAGATTTCCAACAGCATGTCTACAAAAACAATGGGCAATTCTACTTTTCATACTCTCCACAAAGGAAAGGTTTTCGGCATTGGTAACTTTTGTACACTCTCGTCGCCAGTTTTGTAAAGGCCTCGTCGCTACTACTGTGGAGGTTGAGTTGCCACTGTTGTTACGGTAGTCCGAGTTTGTGAGATCGTGATACGGCCTCTGGTGCAGTACACCGCTAAGACAATTTCTCCCTGCAACTATTACACAGCTGCGCCCCAGGGTCAGGTAAAAGGGTAGGAGAAACAAGGCTCTACAAAACTCCAAGAAATTAGTACCAAAGTTACATAAATCAGTTAAAAAGGTTTACTTATTTTTGTGACTTGTCGAATAATGAAGTCTGCAACACTGCTTGTAATACGAGTATAACACAAATAAAGGCCCTTAATGGCTAAGTGAAATAATCCTAGGTAAACTTCACAATACATAGGAAATGCAATTTACAGGCCGGCCGGAGTGGTCGAGCGGTTCTAGGCGCCACAGTCTGGAACCGCGTGACCGCTACGGTCGCAGGTTCGAATCCTGCCTCGGGCATGGATGTGTGTGATGTCCTTAGTTTAGTTAGGTTTAAGTAGTTCTAAGTACTAGGGGACTGATTACCTCAGAAGTTTAGTCTCATAGTGCTCAGAGCCATTTGAACCATTTTTTTGCAATTTACAACACGTTTTTGTTCGCTTCTAAGAGTTCACTAAACGACTTTCCCTGTCTAAGTCACCCCTGGACGATGATCTATAACCACGTGGTTCAGAGCTGCTCTTCTATCTTCCGAGTAGGCTTCTCCGTTGTCGTCCGGTCATTGGTGGATTATACTCGGCCGGTAATTGACCGAGGCGAAGTCGATATCTTCATCCCCAGCGCCGCCTGTGGCGTTGGTGGAACTCACGCAAGTGGTAAGTCTCTATGCATCTGGCATCAGCACGCATCTTTGCACCTGTGGTGGGTTTGTCCTGGCTGTGTCTTGTTCGGACGACACAGCAGTAATAAGCTCCAGTTCTGATTTAGTAATATTGAGCAAAGCATCCACGCCAAGCCATGTGAGTATAACACACACGATCCAGTTCACTTGTCTTAAGGTAAAAACTACAAAAGTTTTCGAACACATCAGAAATTAGTAACACGTCAATTTGCAGATATAATTCGAAATATATTTTATATATTGCAAGCTTTTTAGCTGTTAATAAACATTTAATCCTTTCGATTGACAGCAGACAATCTTCTAGTAAAATCTACTCGTTCCTCATATGGAAACACTCCCTTCTGATAGGCTAGACTAAACTCTCGACTGTCAGAAAACTTTTCTCATTATATAACTTCATGCGATGGGTATGACGTGCATTTTTAAAATGGTAATGGCAAGAAGTTTAGCCAACCAGTAGATCTGAAATATAAGTTGGATAACTTTCTGGGTGCATTACTGAAATAATTTTCATAATTTTTTTTTATAGTTTCTTCATACACGATGGCAGAACAGAAACGCAAACTGGATCTAATTTAATTTATTCATCATCATCTGTTATCTTCAATTCACACATGTTCATGATCAAGGAATGCCCGTCAAAATTACTGAGATTGTTGAATACGACGAGCGCTGTATAGTGTGACCTGTAGTTCACTTTGTAAGTGCGATGTGTTGCACCTCAGTACACACTGGTGAAATGATAGTGCTCTCTTTAACTTGGAATGTTATTGGTCATAGCCGTTGTGTAAGTAGTACGCAATGCTGAATGCTTTATGCAAATGTACCTGGTCAGAATACGAAACAGAATAAGTGCTACAACTGCAACCGCCAACTGGTTCTAGCACACATTCTGTACCACCATAAATTATAAAACACAGTTTCATTTTGTTGCTGAACTCTGTAAATTTTACATATTCATTCTTTCTGCTAGGAAATATACTTTAGATCAGTTTAAACTGTGCACAGTCAACTTTATATGCAGCTAATTTTTTGTTGGGAAGAAAATAACATAGGCAGTGGTAGCATACTGCAAGTGAATAGTGACAAGCAGTAATTCTACTGTGTGCTAGCCTCGACATGATTTTTGTGTGATATAAATGAGTATATTCGTATTAACAACTTGAAACATGTTTGCTACGCTGTGACAGTGTTTTTTGATGTGCAGAGATGTCTTCATTTCGTTTTTCGAAAATGTGAAAATGCTTCAGCTCTGCTGGGAATAGTATGTTGCCAGAGTTCAATTCTTTTACATGTGGCCAATGTTTAGACTCACATTGTGCATTCTGAATTACAGGATACACTGCTGCTAGAATATTCCACTAAAAACCAGCATTATCCTTGTGTTTACGTTTATGCCTGTATGTTTATCTTCTATCACTTTCGGCACGTTCTGTATACTCCTGATAAAATCTCTTACTTTCATCAACGTTAACTTGCAGCTGAGCTGTTCTCTTCAATGCCCATCCTAAATATCTTGTTTCAAAAGTTGAAAATTTTCTTAACGGCATATCAGTGACATTTGACGATAATCAATCAACAATTATTTTTAAGACGGCATTAAACTCGCATTCTTTGTATTCAGGTGCACCTGTTTTTCCTTGCTTGACGGAGAAAGAGAAACTTGCGAACTAGTGAAATTTCTATTTACAGAGGTTAGTTCATTACACACACTTCGTTGTCGAAAATTTCAAAACATGCAACCGCGAAATGTCTAGGCTCCTTAAATTCAAGCCTATCCTCTGTAGCACCGAGGTGCATACTCGACAGTGACCCATTTGATATTATTTAATCTGATACGTTTAGCTGCAGGTTCGACCATCATAATAACAGTACTGAGTTAGTCAATGAAGTGCACTGTACTGAGGTGCTATTCTTCTTCTTCTTCCTCTTCTTCTTCTTCTTCTTCTTCTTCTTCTTTTTCTGCAGATTATCCGCTGCTGCTTCTTGTAGATTTTACAACTGCTTGATGAGGAGAAGCACGGGGGTGCCAGGCTACAGATTCTCCGTTATTCTATTAGGAGAAGGGTACTAGGCCACGGAGCCTCTGTAGATTCTTTATCACTTAATTGACATAAGTGTGTCTGAGTTAAATTCATAGAACAAAACATACACTACGTGATCAAAAGTATCCGGACACCTCCAAAAACATACGTTTTTCATATTAGTTGCATTGTGCTGCCACCTGCTGCCGGGTACTCCATATCAGCGACCTAAGTATTCATTAGGACATTGAGAAAGCAGAATGGAGCGCTCTGCGGAAATCACGGACTTCGAACGTGGTCAGGTGACTGGGTGTAACTTGTGTCATAGGTCTGTACACGAGATTTCCACACTCATAAACATCCATAGGTCCACTGTTTCCGATGTGATAGCGAACTGGAAACGTGAAGGGACTCGTACAGTACAAAAGCGTACAGGGCGACCCCGTCTATTTACTGACAGAGACCACCGCCAGTGAAGAGGGTTGTCATTTGTAATAGGCGGACATGTAACCGGACTGTCACACAGGAATTTCAAACTTCTTCAGGAGTACTATAACAGTTAGGCGGAAGGGAGAAAACTTGGATTTCATGGTCGAGCGGCTGCTCGTAAGCCACACATTACGCCGATAAATGCCGTACGACGCCTCGCTTGGTGTAAGGAGCGTAAACGTTGGCAGATTGAACAGTGGAAAAACGTTTTGTGAAGTGACGAATCACGGTACATAATGTGGCGATCCGATGGCAAGGTGTGGGTATGGCTAATGCCCGGTGAACGCCATTTGCCAGCGTGTGTAGAGCCAACAGTAAAATTGGGAGGCGGTGGTGTTATGGTGCGGTCGTGTTTTTCATGGAGACGGATTGCACCCCTTGTTGTTTTACGTGGCACTATCACAGCACAGGCCTACATTGATGTTTTAAGCACCTTATTGCTTCCCAATGCTGAAGAACAATTCAGGCCTGGCGATGGCATTTTTCAACAAGATCGAGCACGTGTTCATAATGCACGGCCCGTGGTGGAGTGGTTACTCGACAATAGCATCCCTGTAATCGACTGACCTGCACAGAGTCCTGACCTCAGTCCTACAGAACACCTTTGGGATGTTTTGGAACGCCGACTTGGTGCCAGGCCTCACCGACCGTCATCAATACCTCTTCTCAGTGCAGAACTCGGTGAAGTATGGGCTGCCATTCTCCAAGAAACTTTCCAGCACCTGACTGAATGTATGCCCGCGAGAGTGGAAGCTGTCATCAAGGCTAAGGGTGGGCCAACACCATAGTGAATGCCAACATTACTGATGGAGGTCGCCACAAACTTGAAAGTCATTTTCAGTCAGGTGTCCGGATACGTTTGATCACACAGTGTATATGACAAATGGTAGGCTGCAAAAGAAAACGACGATAAACACTTTTTTTGCCACACTTGTCGAAGTTCCGGCTCTGCTGTGTCACTCTATATGCTGACAGCTGTGAAGATGTAATAGATATGGCATCAATGATTGGAAATCTCTGCTTTTATGCGCAGCATGTTTTAGAGAGGGGGATTCTCTGAAAATGTTTATCTCCTGAGAAAGGCCTACTCAGCGAGTTCCCATGAGTTTCCAAATATATTCTGACAGGCAAGTTGTGCAGATGGGATTCTCCATCCCACACATTCTTATCTTGCGGGTGTAAGTTCCTGCTCAATCATTACTTGCACATGCGCATTCCCAGTATCCTGAGTTTCGAACCATGCATATTTCGACAACCAAGTCCGTCTCTTGCATCATCTTCCTCTAGCAAAAGGAAACAGATAAGTAGACCTCGCACACCTATGCCACAGTTTATGCTGAGTTATCGCACTCAGCTGTTGCTTGCAAGCCAGCTGTAGCCTCCAGCCTGGAGCTGAGAAGACATTGTGTAGTGCCATCGGAAGAACGAGGTCTTATGCCAAATTTGTACTCGACGCAGCAACGACTGAGAGACGTCAGCCCAGATATGAGCTCAAGGAGTTCCATACGCCGGCGCTGCTGGATGATTACTTATGTCAGAGCGCAGCACCGCTCAGCCCACTCTGTGATCATCGCTTACGACCACAGGATCGTCTTAGCTCATCACATTCGGCAGCAACGTAACACAACAAGCTGACAGTCAATTACACATTGAGAGAGACTATTATTCCATAATATATCAAGTGATAACAGTTATAGTGTTCAAGGACAGTAACAAATTAGTAGTGATATTCCTGTGGACACGTATAGTTTCGAAGTTAAGTATGGTAGATTTTTTGAATTTTAATATCTTTGTGTGTGTGTGTGTGTGTGTGTGTGTGTTGTAGTATATGCTAGCCTCCTCCAGATGTAAATATAGGTTTGATATGACACACTACATACTGCGTGTTGAATTTTAAAAAAGAATAATCGTACCGAGCCCGATCAAACCATCGACATTTATTTGTATTATCGCACGATATCCGACACCCACAAAAATTTCCAGAGGACAAGGCTTACTCAGAGCCCGGAGGAATTTCATACCGTTAGCAGTTCAGAAAGCTTTTGTGTGTTGTCTTTTCTCCTTCTGCTGTTGTTTTTGCCATGAGTTGAAGAAAATTGTCGGAGCAGTCAAAGGTTCCATCTGAAAACATAGGGATAATCACAAGCTTTGTATTAAATACGAGAGAGGACTCTCCAGATAAGTGTGATTATTTTTCTCTTAGGCTGATTGAAAGTACACGAAAAAACTCATCATTCTTAAATTCATGTTAGTTGCAATTACACAATTGGAACTATTTATGATAAATAAATTATATAATAAATTATTTTTATGAAGCAGCTTATGTGACATGTCATATGTGTATTTTACATTCAATTTTCTTGACAATGCCTTCTTTATATGTGGAATGCTTGCAGAAACAATGTGCAAATATTGAAATGACGTAAATGAAACCAGTCAGAGTGTAAATGCTAGTGTCCTGATTTTAAACTGTGATAAGCACGTGAAATTAAATATGTTCAAAATATGAGAGAGAGAGAGAATAAAATAAAAAGTATCCCATGACACGAAAGAAATGCCTAATTGTTTGGCATATCGTCTCTCATATACGAGGTGGATTCAAGTTCTAAGGCCTCCGATTTTTTTTCTATTTAACTACTCACCCGAAATCGATGAAACTGGCGTTACTTCTCGACGTAATCGCCCTGCAGACGTACACATTTTTCACAACGCTGACGCCATGATTCCATGGCAGTGGCGAAAGCTTCTTTAGGAGTCTGTTTTGAACACTGGAAAGTCGCTGAGACAATAGCAGCAGGGCTGGTGAATGTGCGGCCACGGAGAGTGTCTTTCATTGTTGGAAAAATCCAAAAGTCACTAGGAACCAGGTCAGGTGAGTAGGGAGCATGAGGAATCACTTCAAAGTTGTTATCACGAAGAAACTGTTGCGTAACGTTAGCTCGATGTGCGGGTGCGTTGTCTTGGTGAAACAGCACACGCGCAGCCCTTCCCGGACGTTTTTGTTGCAGTGCAGGAAGGAGTTTGTTCTTCAAAACATTTTCGTAGGATGCACCTGTTACTATAGTGCCCTTTGGAACGCAATGGGTAAGGATTACGCCCTCGGTGTCCCAGAACATGGACCCCATCATTTTTTCAGCACTGGCGGTTACCCGAAATTTTTTTGGTGGCGGTGAATCTGTGTGCTTCCATTGAGCTGACTGGCGCTTTGTTTCTGGATTGAAAAAGGGCATCCACGTCTCATCCATTGTCACAACCGACGAAAAGAAAGTCCCATTCATGCTGTCATTGCGCGTCAACATTGCTTGGCAACATGCCTCACGGGCAGCCGTGTGGCCGTCCGTCAGCATTCGTGGCACCCACCTGGATGACACTTTTCGCATTTTCAGGTCTTCATGCAGGATTGTGTGCACAGAACCCACAGAAATGCCAACTCTGGAGGCGATCTGTTCAACAGTCATTCGGCGATCCCCCAAAACAATTCCCTCCACTTTCTCGATCACGTCGTCAGACTGGCTTGTGCGAGCCCGAGGTTGTTTCGGTTTGTTCTCACATGATGTTCTGCCTTCATTAAACTGTCGCACCCATGAACGCACTTTCGACACATCCATAACTCCATCACCACATGTCTCCTTCAACTGTCAATGAATTTCAATTGGTTTCACACCACGCAAATTCAGAAAACGAATTATTGCACGCTGTTCAAGTAAGGAAAACGTCGCCATTTTAAGTATTTAAAACAGTTCTCATTCTCGCCGCTGGCGGTAAAATTCCATCTGCCGTACGGTGCTGCCATCTCTGGGACGTATTGACAATGAACGCAGCCTCATTTTAAAACAATGCGCATGTTTCTATCTCTTTCCAGCCTGGAGAAAAAAAATCGGAGGCCTTAGAACTTGAATGCACCTCGTATAATAAGCGGAATATCTGCGATAGAAGAAACAATATCAGGTCGTTGAAAAGTTACGCTCTTGTTCTTTTTTGTTTTCTCGTCTGTACACTTAATAGTGGCGAAGGTCTACTCGTTCGCTCAGCCTGAATATTAGGATTTTGCGGCACGATTATGGGTGAGGGATCATCTTCGATCTCATAAATGAACAGAAAGTATAGCCCGAACCAGAATAACGTCGGCAAAGGGCAGGGAACAGCGTCCACGAGGACGCATTGTCTTACTGCTGGAGCTGCCAGATGGTTGCTGATGGCTTGTCTTGCCGTGTATTTTAACGTGCGGCCGTCTTGAATTATTACTCGCATGCGTCTTAAACCTTTTTACCACAAATATTGTGGAGCTGCGAGGTGAGGCCCACTTATATGTTCCCCTTGATCGAAGTGCTTCATCACGCACATCCAGAAGATAAAGTTTCCAAGGGGAAATTTCGGACATTGTAGAACGTATTCCTTGGAGTTGTAGTAAACAACAAGACGATACAATATATGCCGCTTAATGCTTTGTAATCGTATTGTGGCTAGCTGACTCGACATGGAGCGTTCAATGAAAGAAGAAAGAGGCGCTGCAGTAGCTTAGTCGCTATCACACATGCCTTCGTCAACGTGAACAGCCACCCGGTAAACTTTTACCACCCACTCGTAAGTACGTTAATGGAGCTCACCCCGTAGAACGATCATCATTATTCCTCTCCAATAGCGTCCGCTAGATTAACCATGATTGCGTCAACTATGATTCAATTTCAGTTGCACAATTTATTGGTGATATTAAAAAATTTGTGACAGACCGTGACTCGTAACCCGATTTCCCATTTTACGCGAGCGGCCACATGAACCACTTCGGCGTTGCGAGGGTGATGATGATGATGATGATGTTTGGTTTGTGGGGCGCTCAACTGCGCGGTCATTAGCGCCAGTACAAAGTCTCAATTTGTACACTGTCCATTTTCTTCACAATCCAATCTAGTCACTGTCACAAATGATGATGATAGAGAGAGCATCCCAGAGTGACCCAGAGATCATCCTAGAGTGACCCAGAGAGCATCCCAGAGTGCCCCAGAGATCTAAAACACGAAGAAGAATCGGCTCTCGGCTTTTGACAAGATCAATGTGTAGTAGTATGTATTAAATAATAAAATATAAAATAAAATAAAATAAAAACCCGGCCGCGAATCTAAGCCGGGACCCCGTGATCCAGAGGCAGCAACAGTAGCCACCAGACCACGAGCCGCGAACGCGCTGCGAGGACGTGTCCCTCACTGACCCTCACAGTTGCTGTGATGCCCACACAAGGAGACGACTACTTATAATTTTCGCGGTTTATCTAAAGGACATCGCATAGTAAACCGTAAAACACAGACACTGCAGAATAGTATGACATGCCTAGACAGGCTACAACTGTTAAAAGGAGTCTCTCCCTATAGGGGAATCACAGCAACTACGTGAGTGCCGGATGTCGACACACGGTGACATCTGGAAGTCTGGATCGGTCTTGGAGGCGTGGTCGGAAAGCTGAAGTGGCTAAAGTGGCTTCGAGTCCCTCTCCGGCACAAAGTTTCGTGTATCCAGTACATTGTGAAGCTGAATGAAATCTATGGGTATCCGCAATCGTAAAAACATTTCTTCTGTTTCGTATGACTGTAGGTTATAGCAGCTTCTGGTCCTTCAGACACGCATGCATTTCTAAAGGACACTGCTCTTTTCTCAAACATCAATAAATAATAATCAGTCTACTGACAGGCTTGAGGCGGCCCGCCACGAATTTCTTTCCTGTGCCAACCTCTTTGTCTCAGAGAAGTACTTGTAGCCTACGTCCTCAGTTATTTGCTGGATGTATTCCAGTCCCTTCTCCTTGTCAATATTTTCTACACATTCCTGTCCTCGCAGATTATCCGGACACCTTCTCATTTCTCACCTTATCACCTCTGCCTAATTTTCAACATTCTCCAGTAGCACCACATCTCAAATGCTTTAATCTCTTCTTTTCCGGTTTGCTCACAATTTATGTTTCACTACCACTCAATGCTGTGCTCCAAATGTACTTTTTCAGAAACTTCTTCTCCAAATTAGAGCCTATATTTGACACTACTAGAAGTTTCTTGGCCAGGATTGCCTTTCCTGCCTTTGCTAATCTGCTTTTTATTCCCTCCTTGCTCCGTCCGTCGTGGATTATATTGCTGCCTAGGTAGCAGAAGTCCTCAACTTCATCTACTTCACGATTAGCAATCGTGATGTTTAGTTTCTCGCTGTTCTTATTTCTGCGACTTCTCATTACTTCCGTCTTTCTCCGATTTACGCTCTGTCCATGTTCTCTATTCATGAGGCTGTTTATTCCATTCATCCGATACTGTAATTTTTGTTCTCTCCACTGAAGGTAACAATCTGATAAAAGAATATTATTATTGATATTCTTTCAGCTTGAATTTTAATGCCACTCTTGAGCCTTTCTTTTACTTCCGTCATTTACTCCGATGTATAGATTGAACAAGAGGAACGAAAGACTACATTCCTGTCGTACACCCTTTACAATCCGAGCACTTCGTTCTTTGTCTTCTCGTCTCGCTGTTCCTTCTTGCCTCTTCTACATATTGTGTATTACTAATCTCTTATTACTACAAATTGCCTCTACTTTTCTCAGAATTTCGAACTCTTTCGCCATTTCACATTGTCGAAAGAATTTTTCAGGTCGACAAATCCTATGAAGGTGTCAAGATTTTTCTTTAGTCTTGCTTGCATTATCAACCGCAACGTCAGAAATGGCTCTCTAGTGCCTTTACCTTACCTGCAGCCAAACTTACCGTCATCCAACACATTCTAAATTTTCTTTTCCCTTCTTATGTGCAGTATCATTGTCAGCAATTTCGATAGGTGAGCTCTTAAGCTGATTATGCGATAATTCTTGCACTTGTAGGCTCTTGCAGTCTTCGCTATTGTACAGATTTTTTTTTCATAAGTCAGATGGTATATTTCCAGACTCATAGATTCTGCACATCAACGTGAACAGCCGTTTCGCTGCCATTTTCCCCAAAGATTTTAGAAATTCTGATCGAATGTTATCTTTCCCTTCTACCTTATTCGATCTTAAATCTTCCAAAGATATTTTAAATTCTAACTCTATAACTGGATGCCCTTTCTCTTCTAAATTGACTCCTGTTTCTTCTTCTGTCATGTCATCACACAATCGATCTCCTCATAGAGGACATCAGTGTACTCTTCCCGCCTATCGCCCCTCCTCTGCATTTAACAGTGAAACTGTCATTGCTCTCTTAATTTTACTGCAGTTGCTTTTAGTTTCATCGAAGGTTATTTTAACGTTTCCATGTGCTGAATCAGTCCTTCCGAAAATCATTTCTTTTTCGTTTCTTTTTCAAGTTTTTCATGCAGCCATTTCGTCTTAGATGCCCTGCACTTCCTACTTACTTCATTCCTGAGTGACTTATATTTCTGTACTCCTGAATTTCCCAGAACATTTTTGTACTTCTTTCCTTTGTCGATCAACTGAAGCTTTTATTGTTACCCATGGCTCCCTCGCAGATACCTTATCTGTGCCTATGTTTTTCTTTGCAACTTCTGTGATGGCCCTTCTTAGGGAGACCTCTTCATCTCAACTGCCTATTGAGCTATTCCTTCTCGCAGTATCTACAGCCTCCGAGAACTTCCAGCGTATCTCCTCGTTCCTTGGTAGTTGCGTATCTCTCTTCTTTGAGCACCGATTCTTACTGACTAGTTTTTTGAACTTAAACCTTCTCTTCATCATTACTAAATTGTGATCCGAGCCTGTATCTACTCCTGGGTACGTCTTACAATCGAGTATGTGTTTTGGAATATCTGCCTGATCATGATGTAATCTATCTGAAATCTTACCGCATCTCCTGGCCTCCTCCTCTTGTGATAATCAAATACAGTATTCGTTATTGATAGCTGAAATGTATGCAGCTGTCAATTGGTCTTCTTCTTCTCTCATTTCTAGTACCAAGCCCATATTCTCCCATAACCATTTCATATATTTCTTTCTCTACACCTGCATTCCAATCCCCCATGACTATCAGATTTTCATCTCCATTTAAATACTCAATTACCTTTGCAAGAGCCTCATATATATTCTCAGTGTCATCATCTTCTGCCTCTGACGTTGGCATGCACACTTGAGATATCGCTGTCGATGTTTGTTTGCTGTCGATTCTGAAGAGAACAACCGTATCACTGAGATGTTCACAGTAATTCACTCTCTGCTCTACCTTCCTATTCATAAGGAATTCTACTCCCGTTATACTATTTTCTGCTGCTTTTTATGTTACCCTATACTCATCTTACCAGAAATGCCTGCCTTCCTTCCACTACATCTGGATTGAGCGTTAGCATTCACCTTCTCAGATTTTCTAGCTTCTCTACGACGTTGAGACCTCTGCCATTCACGCTCCGTCCCGTAGAGCATTAACCTTTCCTTGGTTATTCAGTCTGTTTCTCATGGTAACCTCCAACTTGGCAGTCCCCTCCCGAAGACCCGAATGTGGGAATCATTTGGCAATGGAGAGATTATCATGACATTTTTTAATTTCCAGTCACATGTCCTGTGCATACACATTATGTGTCTTTAATGCAATGGTTTTCATTGCATTCTGCATCCTCATGCCGTTGATCACTACATATTCTTCCGCCTTTAGGAGCCGTTTCCCACCCCAAGGGCAATCTCTGCCCACTCCTTCACCCTCTTTGACAAGACCGCTGGCTGAATGAGGGTCGTTCCTTATGCCGAAAGTTTTCGACCGCCATTACTAATCAAAGACGCTACCACTACTTGGCACCACCACTTTAACTCTCCATAAAAAAAAGAAATGTTCTATCCCTCTTCAGCCCTTGCCCCTAACTATTCACAAATTTCTCCCAAAGGAATGAGTTTCACAGGTCTATAATATGTTTTTATTTATTTTCGTAATTACATGATTAAGTGATTCAAATGGCTCTAAGCACTATGGGACTTAAGATCCGAAGTCATCAGTCCCCTACACTTAGAACTACTTAAATCTAGGCGCTACAGTCTGGAACATTGTGACCGCTACAGTCGCAGGTTCGAATCCTGCCTCGGGCATGGATGTGTGTGACGTCCTTAGGTTAGTTAGGTTTAAGTTGTTCTAAGTTCTAGGGGACTGATGACCTCAGAAGTTGAGTCCCATAGCGCTCAGAGCCATTTGAACCATTTTTGAACTCAAACCTAACTAACCTGAGGACATCACACACATCCATGCCCGAGGCAGGATTAGAACCTGCGACCGTAGCAGCAGCGCGGTTCCGGGCTGAAGCGCCTAGAACCTCTCTGCCCCAGCGGCCGGCTTACGTGATTATAATTAATAAAAGTGTACAAATGTAAACTCCACAAAACAAAATATTACAGTAAAATGTGAATCAAAACATAAAGTAAAACAGCTTTATATATTGCTTGTTTTGTTTCAACGAAAAGAATCTTCCTTCAAGACTTGATGGTACTGGAGTTTTCTTGCCCACTGCCACTAGCGTTTTCTATGTCCATCAACACCGTCTAAAATATCTACAACAAACTCATGCTACATTGCTAATGCCTCAATGACTGCAGCGTTCCTGGAATCAGCTAATAGCTTTCCTTTGTCACTCTTTGCAAGTCAGGTTATTCTGTCTTCGATGAGAAGCTGCGCCGTACTTTACACTTTGCCTGGCACTTCCGAACTAGCGAGGTAGGGGGAGGAGGTCACGAAAACGCTGCGTAAATAATCTGCAAAGAGCGTACAGTACCTTCGTGTGTGTGCAAGAGCGTTGTGAGCGTTTTGCAGGTACCATCAATAATTAAACTCTACTTCCTCCCCTTCGCCTGGGATGTAATGGATTGTCATTTCCCTGAACCATGTAAGTGCACAATATTTGGCGAGAGGAAAGTAAGTCATCTGCACCCAGACAGAACCGACTTTACGAAAAACGTTTCATTTAACGGCGTTACCTATATGACAGAAAATATTTCTGATACAATTCTACTCACAGAAGGTCAAATACATGTTTAAGAAAGGTAATTTGTTTATGAGTGATAAAATTTGTAGGTAAAAAAATGAAATTTATATTATAACAGACTTTTATTTATATGGAACAATTATCCTTAATAGTCTTTTACTTTAGATTTGTGCAACTTAAATTATTGGAATGAAAATCAGTTTTCATGAAAATTAAGAATTACTTTAAAACTAATCAACAATTACTTTTGTTGTACTGTAATATATTTACAACCATACGTACTGCATTTAGACAACGAAGATACCACTATATCTATCGAACAAATAAATTATTTGAAATATTTTTTTTTTACATAAAATCATCATTCGACTCTTCTGTCAAATCACTGCGAGGTACATTAGTGCAGCTTTGTCCACGACAGTTTTTGCACTTTGTTGTGCAATGGAGGTCATCCTTCACACATCCGCACTTCCTTCTGCAGCTTTGAGTGCATCCGCATTAAATCAGTAGCAATATTTTCTCTGGATCAGGTGGCCGTTTTATGTGAACTGGGGAGAGGGATGAGTTTGATTCCCTCCAGGCCCAGTTTCTTGGATCCAAGTTGTTCCTCAGCCTTAGCTGGACTTATAAGTAAACTCAATAAGAATGGAGGCGTCCTGCATCAATAGTGAGTGGCAAACGCGAGAGGATGACAACTTTGTTTGCCTGACTCACATGTACACTAAATCATTTAAATCGAAAGACATTTAAGATAGCGCCAGTTTTTGTGTAGAGTGAGAGTATAAATTTCTCTCCTGATTTTGCAATGGTATCAGGAGAGGAAGGAGGGTCGTTGAATATATGTGATATATTATGAAGAAACAGTACTGAACTGTTGCATTCATGAACGAGTGAGGAGCTACGTATATCTTTAGAACTGTAATACCTTGTTCTGATGCTATCTTTACCTTCCCTCATCAGGATTATGTCTGTGTCGTCTGGAGCAAGAGCGATAAGTAGCACAAGAAGATCTACATCTTGGTCCACTGTAATCACTTGCTGGTAACATTTTGAGGCATTTATTGCTTTTGCAACAATTTCAACATCTGCATTGTCATCCGCAATCGTGGTTTCAATACGAAAAATATCTAGTTTTTTCACAAACTGTATAATAAACATTTCCTTATTGCTGAGGTTACTAAGAAAGGCACACTGTGACTCAGTGCATAACGTCTCTTCACTAAAGAAAATTTCTCATGAGGTCTCCTTGATCGTTAGCCTTTGACCTTCAATAGTTTTTATGGTCAGAGAGCTTTCTGAATATCCGTCAGATACAGCAGCAACCTCATCTTTATAATGTCTCTGAATATAGGCTATTGAGGTTTTATACATGTAACCAAAAGTTCTATCCTCGGGCCACACAACGTAGTGGATAAGAAACGCTACATCTATAACAAAGAACTTCGAGTCATTATTGTCAATATTACTTTCAGGTATTTGACTGAAAATATTGCACAGCATCGACCTTTTTCTTTCTTCATCAATCCACTGCTGTCAAACAGAGACATTGGTACACTCGATGATTTGTACATGAAGCAATCCTTTAAAAGTTTAAATCATCAGGTGAATGAAACATGCACAGTATCCTCTGAAATAACTGAGTTGTGTCTACTTCAGTTATATTTTTTTCAAGCCTAACAGTTGACATGCACATTGTCCTAACCACGCTGGATCGCTTAAGCTTCAGAGAACCAAATTTCAGCGAGACAGTAACTTTTGTTCGAAGAGCTTCTTTACCAACAGAAGCAGATTTGTGGCAGTTTACTTCCTGAGAAGCTACTAATTTAGATCCTAATGAATCCAATTGCTCCTTATAAGCAAACGGAGTGTTGTTGCAATCATAGCTGAAATCTTCTGCGGATTTTCTCGTCAATTTCTATCCTCCCGCTCCTCAGTTCAGCGTGTTGATCACTCGAAGCCGAATATAAATTGCAGAACTGTTCCATAGCTTCACATATGTGATGGTCTATTGGTTTACCGCAAGTCCATCGGTTCAACACACCATCGGTGAAACCTCTTCTGTTTGAAGCACCTCCAACACTCTTCAGGTTCTTCATAAGCGTTTGCTCCATCGTCATGTCGGTCCATATTCCACACAAATATTTATCAGAGCGTCGAACTGTGAAGAACCTGTTCTTGGTGAATTTATTGAAATCTGCGGGTTTCATGGTTTCTTTCAGTTTTTCCATATCCTGGAGGTACAAATGACACACCTTAGTATAAGGAAAGTGTTCGTTCAGTTGCATGGAATATTGGGAGCACAGCTCTCACATATTCTATGTGGAGCTCTCAATTCCCCATACGCTCTGCTTTGATGAAATGCAATGCCAAGATGTCAAGCTGAATGTGTTGTATCCATAACTTGGAAGTTTTCCCTCTTTGCTTAATATCATCCATTGTGTTGACAAACTTATTTTTCAGCTTTTCAATCACTTGATCTTTTTCTAAATCGCTGAAAGATGGATCATTTCCACTCACATCAGAAACAGACTCTTTAATGCGTTGCTTCTCCTCCTCCATGACTGCCATTTCCTCAAGTATTATGATGGAAAGAGCACACATGACTGCAGAGTGAGCCTGAATTGCTCTCGTGTATGCTCGACCAGAAAGTATATGGGGAAGAGAAGCTGCACCATATACAGTCTCCAAAAGTTGAGAGAGTCCACCGTCTGTCATTAAGAATCCCATTGGAACTAGAAAAGACATTATCAGGTAAAAGCCTCCTAATCGAATTAGTACGTTAATGAATAGCTCATTCGCTCTATTAGCCTCCTCTGCAAATATCTTTAGAGATATATTTTAGAGTGGTTGATCAAACGTCATGATACATGTTTCCTCTGTGGTCTTCTTACTCTCCGTGGTGGCATAAGTTAAAGCTATAATCTCTTGGCGGGTTGTTGATGAATGGAAGTGATAATACATTTGATTGCGTGTAAGGTTCTCCAGTTGTGATTTTCTTCATAAAACCTTGCCATGCAAGAATAGAAAGGTGTAAAAGGTTTCCCATCATCCAAGTAAAGCCGTGATCGGTAGGCACTGTTGCTTTAGTGAATGATTGTACTGAGTAGACATTTTGCAGAACAGTTTTTTTCAATTTCAACTCTATTCCGCCTTCGGAATGTTAGCAGACTAATTTTTTGGGCACTTTCTGTTTCGGTAGAGTTTGGCATGACATAGTTTCGTTACCTTCTGATGTTCTATCGCTCTCCTTGGAGTCACACACCTGATTCCACCCATAGCAAGGAATGTACCTTTACCCGTCATTGTTGCAATACTGAAGACAACGATATAGAAAACGATCTGTGAGAACGAATCATTTAAAATATTTGGTTTCCAGAACTGAACGCCAGAGGCCTCAAACAAAGCTACAGTGCTGCATGAAGAGCAGATACCCAAACTTGAGACAATTTCGATAATATTTTTTGATCTCACTTTACGAAACAAATATAATGTAAGATCTACTTGCAGTGGAGAGATAAATGAACGAGGTCTGGTAGCTGACACAATTTCATGGGATATTGCTTACACGTTTTTAAAGGGGGCTATTCACTACCTTTCTTTTTTGACAAAACCACGCCCTTCACAAATTCGTGTAAAGTGTCAGGAACCATAGCTTCAGCATACTCTGTCAAGTCACTGATGTCTGGATAATAGGTAATACTATAAGGATTCATTCTCATATCTTCACGGATGATAGTTTCTGCTGCATCTACTAATTCTCTTTCTCTCATCTTTTTATTAACAGCTTGTTCAATGTACAACTGATTCAAAAGTTTGTGGCCACTGCCAAGAAAACTTACAACTGGCGGATGTTTTGGCATTGTGGCAAACAAAACCCCATCACCGAAGTGTTGAGTCAGTTTATTTTTCAAGGTTTTTATAGTCATCTTCTTTCCATCTGGGAGACATTCATTAACTTTCTGCAACAAATCGATCAGTGAAAATTGACATTCCTCTGAACTATCTATAAGTTTGCATAATTCTTGAAAAGCGTCATCAAAGTTGATATCTTGAGAGCGGCCTCTTTTTAGAACGGAGGAGGCGTTCAACACTAAGTTAGCATAGTTTTGATTGTAACGGGCTTCTGCAGCTACTAAACACAAAACTCTGCTGATGCGTTCTGCAAACCTTTCTACCAAAGTCATAATCGCGTTTCTCTGATTTCTCAAACAGCGTGTGTTTCACAGTTAAAGAGCGAACTTCAAACACTCCACGGCGTTTATGTACTGTTTTTTTTTTTGTTTCGCCTCTATGTCACACTTTTCATCAGATAATGAACAACCATTTTTGAAATTGAATGGATAAGACGAAGAGTATCTCAGACATTTATCATCTACTTGTGCAGCATTCTGATTAATTAGTTTCCTTATATTACGTTCCTTAATACACTCCTGGAAATGGAAAAAAGAACACATTGACACCGGTGTGTCAGACCCACCATACTTGCTCCGGACACTGCGAGAGGGCTGTACAAGCAATGATCACACGCACGGCACAGCGGACACACCAGGAACCGCGGTGTCGGCCGTCGAATGGCGCTAGCTGCGCAGCATTTGTGCACCGCCGCCGTCAGTGTCAGCCAGTTTGCCGTGGCATACGGAGCTCCATCGCAGTCTTTAACACTGGTAGCATGCCGCGACAGCGTGGACGTGAACCGTATGTGCAGTTGACGGACTTTGAGCGAGGGCGTATAGTGGGCATGCGGGAGGCCGGGTGGACGTACCGCCGAATTGCTCAACACGTGGGGCGTGAGGTCTCCACAGTACATCGATGTTGTCGCCAGTGGTCGGCGGAAGGTGCACGTGCCCGTCGACCTGGGACCGGACCGCAGCGACGCACGGATGCACGCCAAGACCGTAGGATCCTACGCAGTGCCGTAGGGGACCGCACCGCCACTTCCCAGCAAATTAGGGACACTGTTGCTGCTGGGGTATCGGCGAGGACCATTCGCAACCGTCTCCATGAAGCTGGGCTACGTCCCGCACACCGTTAGGCCGTCTTCCGCTCACGCCCCAACATCGTGCAGCCCGCCTCCAGTGGTGTCGCGACAGGCGTGAATGGAGGGACGAATGGAGACGTGTCGTCTTCAGCGATGAGAGTCGCTTCTGCCTTGGTGCCAATGATGGTCGTATGCGTGTTTGGCGCCGTGCAGGTGAGCGCCACAATCAGGACTGCATACGACCGAGGCACACAGGGCCAACACCCGGCATCGTGGTGTGGGGAGCGATCTCCTACACTGGCCGTACACCACTGGTGATCGTCGAGGGGACACTGAATACTGCACGGTACATCCAAACCGTCATCGAACCCATCGTTCTACCATTCCTAGACCGGCAAGGGAACTTGCTGTTCCAACAGGACAATGCACGTCCGCATGTATCCCGTGCCACCCAACGTGCTCTAGAAGGTGTAAGTCAACTACCCTGGCCAGCAAGATCTCCGGATCTGTCCCCCATTGAGCATGTTTGGGACAGGATGAAGCGTCGTCTCACGCGGTCTGCACGTCCAGCACGAACGCTGGTCCAACTGAGGCGCCAGGTGGAAATGGCATGGCAAGCCGTTCCACAGGACTACATCCAGCATCTCTACGATCGTCTCCATGGGAGAATAGCAGCGTGCATTGCTGCGAAAGGTGGATATACACTGTACTAGTGCCGACATTGTGCATGCTCTGTTGCCTGTGTCTATGTGCCTGTGGTTCTGTCAGTGTGATCATGTGATGTATCTGACCCCAGGAATGTGTCAATAAAGTTTCCCCTTCCTGGGACAATGAATTCACGGTGTTCTTATTTCAATTTCCAGGAGTGTATATTGAAGCCGGCATATCTTATGCACTTCAATCAGTCGATTGTTCTGTAGAAGATTATGAGCCCCATCCTTTCGTTCCTTGCTGAGGCGTATCAGAGTTTCCTTCGTCGCTATTGATGTCTCTCCTTCCAGGTAGTAGGGTCCAGCATTATTGTTTCGTGAGTCCAGACAAAAGAAATGAGACTAAGAAGAAGCACTTCATAACACCACAAGCTGATGAATACTGTCACAAAAAACAGAACAGTCTGGCACTGCTTAGACGTTTCACAACATTAACTCAACCAAACTGGACACCGGGTAGGAAGGAACGGCAGCAACAATAGTGGCAGGGGAGCGCTGAGCGAATGGGAAGGGGAACATGAGATTTTCATTGTTGGCACGTACTCCTGATTTCAACAACACTTATCGCCAAAGAAACACCATCAATTAGAACATATAGACTAAGAAATATTTCTATATACTTATTTACGCTTTTCATTTAAATACTTTGCTAAGCAACAAAATAAACTGTTGCGTTAACAGAATTCTGTTCCAATTCTTATACCTGAAATACCATTTGTATAAATGAAAAGATGCACAAGATCTTTTCCGTGCACAATTTTGCGAGAAATGTATTTACTTATAAGCGCTCTGTTCGAAAAATTATACTTTTTGCGTATAAATTTAAAATATGGTACAAAGTGACTTTTGGAGGGGATAAAGGGAGGACGCGCCCCCTACGAAGGGGAATTTTCTGTTTCTTGTTGGTATAACCCATACGAGTATTTTCCCGAAATTTCAAAACTTCATAAAACTTTTCCCTCATTTTCTGATTTTCTTACTAATTTGCTTGGGGTATGACTACAGTCCGGTTCTTGCAGATATGTTTCGTTCATCTTCCACAGGCTATTACTAGGCATCGTGCACATGTAGCCACTATTATCAGAAACTAGCAGAGCCCATCGTTCGGCGGCCACGACACCCTATGTAAGACCCTGTGTCTCATGTATGCGATCCGGTAGGCTTGCCGAATGACTGCTAAGATGCGTATGTCCAGAGCTGTCGGCATGTGTCACACAAATGAAGATCGTGAATCATCCATCACGCCTAGTTCCGGAAAAGGCATGTAGAGCAGGATTTGGTCCTTGGGATGAAGGATGCAGATAAAATCGCCAGCGAAGGTACTGTGTTTTAATAGTCCTACGAAGAGCGGGGCAGTGTCAACGGAGTGGAACATGGCCCAGTCACGAGGTCTGGCGGTGCCCGACGGTGCATACACATTAATGAATTGAGTGTCAAACGCAGTGACCGCCAATCCTCGTGCGGAGGTGAGATATGTGATGTCGGCGGCTTCATCCCCACGCCGGTGTCTGTGGAACCATATGACATCACGTACGCTGAGTAGCCATAAAAATTAGGCAGTTCAATCGTTCGCACTTCTTGCAGGTATGCAAAGTATACTCCTGTGGCTTCAATTGTTTCTCTAAGAAGTAGGATCTTGGCAGGAGAGCTAATCATGTTGATACTGTATGAATCATATTATTTGTATTTCTTTTATTTTCTTATTTATAATCTATATGTAAACTGAATGAGCTATAAACCAAAGACACCGTCAAAAGGGAATTAACGAGTTGCTTTGTCGCAAAGATAATGTTTTGACGCACCGTTAAATATCTGTATGAAACAAACTAAGAAATACACTCTTCAATTTATTAATTCATGTATCTTCACCCTTTGTTTCGTGAGGTGGTAGCGTACTGACGTATGCTTGGATCCGTCGTACCAGCATTGCTAAAAATACGTATTTTGAAAATTCATTAAAAATTGTTATAAAAAGTTATTAGAAAAGAAATATTTATTCACACCGTTATATGTTCAACTCCTGTTTGTTCATCATTTCGCTCGCCGCCGATATCATGCATCAAGAGGTTCGGTGAAGACAAGAATAATTAACGCCGTATCTGGAGAAGCGTTCCTGCACCGACATTGTCACATTCAAGACATGCACTGTGTGAATGTGTTGTATCGGCACTGAAAATTATCTGAAATCATCCACTTTCGTTTCCAACAGCTTGAGTAGGATTTACAAAAGAAACGGAGCAGGGGTTTTCTTCTGTTGTTATTGATATCATTTTATTCATTCAGCGGGACAGAGCAAATCACAATATTAAATGGTCAAGTTGAAATTTGTACTTTTCCAGGAATTTTATGCGCTCACTATTCTCAGCTAAGGAGCCCATTTGGACTTATTTAGCACTATTTCTTTTCCTCACAACATTTCTTATTTCGATCACTAGTTTCCTTTTTATGTCGCTTTGTCCATCTTGACTTCTATCATGGAGTCTTTACAGCGAATTTATGTCAGGGAATCGGATTACTAACGATCGTTATATCTTGAATGTATTCTTAATGAATGCTAATTTCTTTTTGGTGTTCATTAACATCTGATAGCCACCGACAAAGCTAATTTTAGGGTTTGCTTTAGTGGACCTTTTGTTGACTGCCATACATAGGTGTCATTTTGTAAAAAACCATTACTGGAGAAATAACGTTTCGGCCACGATTACAGTGGTCTTCTTTTGGGTCTACGTGTTCAATAGTTTATTACAATATGACCAGGTACCATATCAAGAAAATTTTTATGCCGACTCATTGGCCACGGAAGCCTACGCAGTTATATTTGATGTTTCTGTTTTACTATTCTTTCTGTATAGCTTTCCAGTTTAGCGTGCCTGTGCTGTATCATCGCATCAGTGCGACTGGATTAGTCATTTCCTGCCAAGAGATAACTGATGTCATTTCATCGAGTAATGAAAAAGTGAGATCTGGGTTTCCCCAAGGATGAGTTATAACCACTCTGCTGCTCAGTGGATTAGGAGAGGATCTGTAAAGCCCTCGTAGATTGTTTACACATGATGATGTCGTTAACAGTAAAGTCAACTGCAAGGTTATTTAGACAAAATATCTGTATGGTGTGAAAAGTGGCAGTTGGCCCTAAATAATGAAAAGCGTGAGGTCATCAACAAGGAATCCGTTAAATTTCGGCTGCAAGATAAATCACAAAGATCTGAGGGCTGTCAGTTCAGCTAATTATTAGACTAGAACGATCGCACAGATAATGTCGTTGGTAAGACGAACCGAAGAGTGCGTTTGGCGGAACACTTAGAAGATGCAACATATCCACTAAAGAGACTGACTATACTACTCTTGTCCGTCCTCTGCTAGAGTATTGCTAAGCGGTATGGGATCGTCAGAAGATAATATTGAGATTGGACAAGGAAAAAATTCTAAGAAGAGGAGCTCGTTTTGCAATACTATCGCGAAATGAGGGAAGGAATGTCACGGATATGATATGCGATTTGGTGTGTCAGTCATTAAAAGAATGTCGTTTCTCGTTGCGACGAGATCTTTTCACAGAAGTTTCAATCACCAACATTGTCCTCCGACTGCGAAAATATACATTATTCTGTTGACACCCACCTACACCGCTGTCTGGGCCCTTTTCAGGTGCTACTGTAAAAGATTTTGCTTCAGCACATGTCAGATTTTAAAATATTCAGACGTGTATATGTGTCATAGTAAAAGAAAAAAAGAAACGAAAAGAAAAAGAGTCTGACATGTGCTGAAGCAAACTCCTTAGCAGTACCACTTGAGAATGGCCCAAACGTTAAAATTTCAATTGTGAAATAAATAATTTCCACAGGGAACAGGGAATATGATGTCCTTTAAAATCTCTACATGACTGTAAATGTCGACCATGAGAAGTTAAATATTGACTGTTGAATACTGATCTGGTTCGTTCCATATTATGCAGCTTTGTTGTATAAAATGTGGAGTCTAGCTTTTCCGCTAGTTTACCGAGTTTAGCTGCATATTGTATTACTTCTCGTCTGTTGTTGGAGGTGTCTGGAATGTCAGCAGTGAACGCTAGACAATGAAGCTGAATTGTATTTTGAAGCGATCTAGTAATATTTATACTTGTAACTTCATTCTCACATTTAATAATCACCTTCTCAGGAACAAAACTGAAAATTAATGGCGATAATACATTGCTTAGTACAAACCATGTTTGGATTTCGAACGACTCAAAAAGTTCTCCTAAAATGTTGGAGTTAGTGGTGGTCAGAGTAGTTTTATCGGTTCCCTTATTTTAATTTTTTGATTGTCTTGGAATGAAACAGCGTCCGTCTATTTACGTTACCAGCATTTAATGTTAATGAAATCACTTAATCAAGCAACTTTTTACAGGATCGAGACGACGGACTGAAACCGTTATCCAGTTCCAGGGATTTTAGCTGCACATCGCTGAGAAGATGGAGGAGGTACGTTGCCCACTGGCCGTCCGTCCCGCCCCCCTCGTAGGACGCGTAATGGGCTGCGGAGGCGGCTGGCGTGGGTGGCGGCAGGCGGCGCTGGCGAATCAATGCAGCGGCCAGGCCGGCCCGCACGCAGCCGGTAGGCGGTGTGCAGCACCGCAATCGAAATGCTGAATGTGGCGTTTGTTAACCTACTATGAGTAAGACAAGAGTTTACGTGTGGTATAAATGGTTCAAAGAGAGTCGAGCAGATGTTGAAGACGCCGAGCGCTCTAGCATATCAGTTTCTGAAGGCAATTTGGAAAAAGTAAATAAAATCATAGAAACACCATCAGAGAAGTTGCTGATGACGTCGGCATATCCTTTGGCCCATGCCAAGAAATTTTTTCGGGTGTTTTGGGCGTGAAACATGTACATCTACATCTACATCTACATCTACATTTATACTCCGCAAGCCACACAACGGTGTGTGGCGGAGGGCACTTTACGTGCCACTGTCATTACCTCCCTTTTCTGTTCCAGTCGCGTATGGTTCGCGGGAAGAACGACTGTCTGAAAGCCTCCGTGCACGCTCGAATCTCTCTAATTTTACATTCGTGATCTCCTCGGGAGGTATAAGTAGGGGGAAGCAATATATTCGATACCTCATCCAGAAACGCACCCTCTTGAAACCTGGACAGCAAGCTACACCGCGATGCTGAGCGCCTTGAAGAGTCTGCCACCTGAGTTTGCTAAACATCTCCGTAACGATATCACGCTTACCAAATAACCCTGTGACGAAACGCGCCGCTCTTCTTTGAATCTTCTCTATCTCCTCCGTCAACCCGATCTGATACGGATCCCACAATGATAAGCAATACTCAAGTATAGGTCGAACGAGTGTTTTGTAAGCCACCTCCTTTGTTGATGGACTACATTTTCTAAGGACTCTCCCAATGAATCTCAACCTGGTACCCGCCTTACCAACAATTAATTTTATATGATCATTCCACTTCAAATCGTTCAACACGCATACTCCCAGATATTTTACAGAAGTAACTGCTACCAGTGTTTGTTCCGCTATCATATAATCATACAATAAAGGATCCTTCTTTCTATGTATTCGCAATACATTACATTTGTCAATGTTAAGGGTCAGTTGCCACTCCCTGCACCAAGTGCCTATCCGCTGCAGATCTTCCTGCATTTCGCTACAATTTTCTAATGCTGCAACTCCTCTGTAAACTACAGCATCATCCGCGAAAAGCCGCATGGAACTTCCGACACTATCTACTAGTAGCAGCATAGTTTGTTCCGAAATTTTGCAGTTTCGATCAAAAACGATATAGCAGAGACATCTCCCAGGAATTGCTGAATGAAGTCGAAAACAAATGCAGAACTTTTAAAAAAATGTAATAACAGCTGATAAAATAATGTAAATGTCGTGTGAGTAGGGCCTCCCGTCGGGTAGATCGTTCGCTTGGTGCTAGTCTTTCAAGATGATTCCACCCATCCTCAGGCCCAAAAAATGGCCTTTTTTCACTCGAGTATCCATCGAGCTCTTTCCATTCCGCTTTCGCCAATCAACTTACAAAACGAATTAAAAGTCCTCGAAAACATCGCTCAGAATAATGGATATAATCCCAGTATAGTGAGACAGTTGTTCAATAAAAAAACACGAAAGAAGACTACCACCCTTTCCAGTTCAGATACTCACAATCAACACCAGGCAACGAAATACATATCAGTTCCCTTTATAGGTAACATATCCTATAAGGTAGGTCGTTTATTAAAAAACCTAGGGTGTAAAGTTTCATACTCTACCACTAACAACCTCAAAAAGAACCTAGTTCATTCTCTGGATAAAGGTAATGATAAATCATCGCTGTCAGGTGTATATAAAATCACGTGTGCTGAATGTCCTTCTTATTACATTGGCCAGACAGGAAGGGCCCTGTCTGTTAGGTTTAAAGAGCACCTGCCGACAAAAAGCGGTGGTGGAACTCGAGGATCTACATTTGCTGAACATCTGGTCCAAAAGGCGCATGCTCCTAAGCCTCTAAAAGACGCAGAGCTTTTGCATAATGAAGTAAAGGGATGCAGGCTAGACACCCTCGAAGAATTGCAAATTTTTAAACATCTTAGTATTGATAGGGACAACTTACTTAATGATCAGCTGCAATTAAAGAATAGAAGTTATTTCGAAGGATTTCAACCTTTACTTCAGTGAAGTTGACCCACAGTCTGCCTCGAATGGCCGATGCTGTTTCCCTATCTGCTTTGTCCCTTTATTATAATGTGATTGTACATGTGTGTCTTTGTATTTCCTTATATACTTGGTAATGACACATAGTTGCTAAGGCCTTTTTATGTTAAAGACATTTTATGCTCAGCACGCATGGTTTTGACACTAATTGTTAGTTACTGTAGCGGGGCTACCCCCTCTTACTATAATATTTAAAAAAAAAAAAAAAATATTATACCTTGGCTTTGTAGTTTGTTCTCAGGTAAATTGTTTAATGTTGCTATACCAATAGATAGGTATGTCCAATTGTAAGACAGCTTTCAGTTACATTTTGTTTATATGTATATTTGCTCTAAGTAATTTTGAGACAGTTTGTCTCTCGCGCTTGCGCTTGCGCATGCGCTTGGCCGCGGCCGAGCCTCGCCGCGTAACGGCTCACGACGCCTAGTTTTCGAGCCGCTTACGTGTGGTCCTGATTTATGGCCGGCGCAGCTCCGTCTACGTTCGCCCTAATGGTTTTAATTTTGACTGACACAATCTTATGATTATGCGTCTTTAATGTTTTAATTTTTAATCTGTGACATGGCCAGTGTTTGGCTCACAAAATAATTTCATTGTTGTAAGTATCACAATTTCTTCATTATTCAATCATTAGACTGATAATGCATTTTAGTGAGTAATATATGTCCATATGTGGTTTAATTTATAGGTTCTGAAGAAGATTCCATTACTGGAATCGAAACCTTGGTAAACGAATAAAATTACCTTGCAACTGAAGGCTGAAAACATTGTTTATTTGCTGACTTGCGCGTCGATTATGATAAGGACCACACAACACCCAGTCCCTGAGCGGAGTAAACCTCCGACCCAGCCGGGAATCGAACCCGGGCCCTTAGGGTTGACATTATGTCGAGCTGACCTCCCCGCTACCGGGGACGGACGTAAGAGCTGATGAAACATGGATATACGGTTACGACGTCAAAACCAAGACGCAATCGTCTCAATGAAAACTGTCTGAAGAGCGAAGAATGAAAAAAAAAAATCGATACGTTCGATCACAAGTGAAGGCTCTTCTCACTATTTTCTTCGATTACAATGGGATAGTGCATCATGAGCTCCTGCCTTATGGTCGTATGGTCAATAAGGAATCCAAACTGGAAGTTATGCACCGCTTTCTCTAAGCGATCCGTAGAAATCGACCAGAACTGTCGGTAAACCAGTCGTGTAAATCGCATCACAATAATGCTTCTGCTCACACCTCAATGGTTTGTGTTTTTTTTGTGAAAAAACAAGACCGTAATGTTGCCTCAGCCACTGCATTCGCAGGATATGGCCCACTGCGACTGTTTGCTATTTCTGAGGCTGCAGACGTCCATGAAAGGACGTCGTTTTGCCTCCACTGATGAGATAAAATCAGAATGGTTGGAGCTGAACATCAAAACGAGTAGTGAGTTCCAGGCGTCCTTCCAAGATTGGAAAAAACGATGGCACAATTGTGTTGTATCTGAGCGGAATTACTTTGAAAGAGACAAAGCTGATGTCGATGAATAAATAAAGACTCTTTAAGAAAAAAATTCCCGTTACTTTTTGATCACATCTCATATTTGTAAATAGAGCAGTTACAGCTGTAACTACGAGTGTACTCCGCAGTACACCTTATGGTGTGCCGAAGGTAGCTTTGTGTACCGGTCTCACTTCCCTCCTCACTGTTCCTGTTGCACGTGGTCCGCAGAAACAACGATTGCTGGTAAGCCTCCGTGTGGGCGCGAATTTTCCTGATCTTCTACACATGGTCTTTTCGTGAGATATGCGTAGGATGAAAAAGTATATTGGGTTGACTCATCTAGGAACGCAACGTTTCGAACGTTAACAGTAAACTACAGTCTGATCCAGAACGCCTCTCCTGTAGAATTTGCCACTGGCGCTAGCTGAGCGTCTCCGATAAACTTTCGTGCCTGCTACATGAATCTGTAACGAAACGCACTGGTTTTGTTTGGATCGCCTGCATGTCCTCTATCACTCCCACACTGAAGAGCTAAAGAAACTGGTACACCTGCGTAATATCGTGTAGTAGGGCCCCCGCGAACACACAGAAGTGCCGAAACACGACGTGGAATGGACTCGACTGCTCTCTGAAGTATGTCCTCTACGAGTCCTCCACTGAAGAGCTAAAGAAACTGGTACACCTGCGTAATACCGTGTAGTAGGGCCCCCGTGAAAACACAGAAGTTCCGCCACACGACGTGGAAAGGACTCGGCTACTCTCTGAAATAGCGCTGGAGAGAAGTGACACCATGAATACTGCAGGGCTATTCATAAATCCGTAAGAGTACGAGGCGGTGGAGATCTCTTCTGAACAGCACGTTGCAAGACATCCCGGATATGTTCAACAATGTTCATGTGTGGGGAGATTGCAGGCCAGCGGAAGTGTTTAATCTCAGAAGAGTGTTCCTGGAGCCACTTTGTAGCAATTCTGGACGTGTGGAGTGTCGCATAGTCCTGCTGGAATTGCTCAAACCCGTCGGAATGCAGAACGGACATGAATGGATGCAAGTGATCAGACAGGATGGTTACGTACCTGTCACCTGTCAGAGTCGTATCTAGATCTATCAGGGGTACCATGTCACTCCAACTACACACGCCCCACACCATCCACCAGCTTGAACAGTCCCCTGCTGACATACAGAGTACATTGATTCAAGAGTTTGTCTCCCTACCCGTATACTTACATCCGCTCGATACAACTTGCAACGAGACTCTTCCGACCAGGCAACATGTATCCAATCACAAACAGTCCAACATCGGTGTTGACGGATCCAGGGGAGGCGTAAAGCTTTGTGTCGTGCAGTCATCAAGGATTCACAAGTGGGCCTTCGGCTCCGAAGCCCATATCGATGATGTTTTGCTGAATGGTTTGCAGGCTGAAACTTGTTGATCGCCCAGCATTGAAATCTGTAGCAGTTTTCGGGAGGGCTGCACTTCTGTCACGTTGAACGATTCTTTTCAGTCGTCGTTGCTCCAGACTTGCAGGATCTTTTTCCGGTCGCAGCAATGTCGCAAATTTGATGTTTTACCGGAGTCCTGATATTCACGGTACACTCGTGAAATGGTCGTACGGGAAAATGCACCGTATTCTGCCTATGTACGTACCTCTGTATTTGAATACGCGTGCCTACACCAGTTTTTTTGGCGCTTCAGTGTGCTGACGAGCAACATTGAAGTGTTGGTCCAACAAGAGTTTTTTTTTTTTTCTTTTTGATTTGGGTTAATGTCTTATGGGACCAAACTGCTGAGGTCAACGCTCCCTAACCCTATACACTACTTCATCTAACTTAAACTACTAACATACGCTATGAACAACACAAATAGCCATGCCCGAGGGAGGACTCGAACCTCCTCCGGGGGGGGGGGGGGAGGGGAGGGGGGGCCGCACGGACCGTGATAAGGCACCCCAGACCGTGCGGCTACCTCACGCGGCAGACTTTTGCAAGCAACCTACTTCATGGGTGGACTATACATGAAGAGCATTCTTCCAGTGAACCTGTCTGTCATCTGCCTCACCTGCGATTAGTTTCATGTGGACGTTCCTCTTTAAATAGACCCGTGCGCATGCTCTTAGATATTTAACAGCTGTGACTACTTCCAGTAATTGTACTGCAGTCATGTAATGATACGATAATGGGGTTTTCTGTTTATTTATGTGTAATACATTACATTTGTAGAAGTCAACTGCCAATCCTTGCTCCAAGCGTCGATCTCTTGCAAGACTTGCAGCAGTTCGCAACAGTTTTGTAGATTTGTGAATTCTCTGTACATAACAGCACCATCTGCGAAAGCCTCGTAGAATCCCCTTGGTCATTGTTACACAGACTGTGAAAAGTGATGGTCTGTAACAATGTATGGTGTGTCAGGGGCCCCTGTATGTTCAAAATGAATGATAGGCTGTATTCTATTTGGTAAGCATCACTTTCGTCGAATCATACAGTTATGCTGCTATACTGTAAGCAAGTACATTGTCCATTAGGAAACAGTGTAGAAGAATACTGAACATCTTCCACAAGGAAAGGACACGACACCTAGCTGAACACCGGTATTTACAGGTTTCTGGGTCTCGTGAAGGATCATAAGGGGATAGATTTTAGTTTGCGGTATCCATGTTGATTCCTACAGAGAAAGCTTTCGATTTCAGCTAATCTTAGAAGGAACTATAGATAATCCAATTCTCGGAGTAGAGTGATTGTGATTTTCTTAGTTTGGTGGAAAAAATCAAGCTGCGCCCATAAAATTTGGGGACGATATCGTTCTCTACGTATTCTCCTTTCAGTGCGTCGTCATCCAGGGAATACCTACCACTCAACGGTTTCTTCATCCGACGAGATAGGAAGAAGTTACTGGATGCCATTACCAATAGAATACGAGAGGTGTAGCAAAATCTGATAGCCCAAACAGAAAGTATATGTGACTGAACCCTCAGTAGCATGTGCGGGGGCGAATTCTTAGAGAGCGACGATCGTGATGTACGAAGTGCCGTGCAAATACTGAAAACTGACTCCGGATTTAGTTTCAGTTTTCCCACTTCCCCCTCGATTTTCGTATGGGTGTATTTTCTTCCGATTCCTACCCTTCACATAGAGATGGTCTTTCACTTCGCTCTTGGTCAGTCAGTTTCTTCGTCTCTCAGACTTTTCTGACCGACCACAATTATAGCGTCTGCATCACCTTACTACTGTGTGGTACGATGAACCGTTGTTGTTGAACACTTTCCTTGAGCCCCCGGTTCTCGATGTACTCTTTGAAATAAAGTTAAAGCTACAGATCACTTTGGACATATATTTATTTATGAAAATATAAAGTACAGTCACCAACAAACTTTACATATTCACATACACCTTTACCTTTAACCCAAATGAAGACAGATTCATTTACAGATATTTTTCTCTTAATACGAGCATACAAAGACAGTGCAGATGTTGACGTATAAGCTACTGTAAGCCAACCATTGCCGTGTGAAAATGTATGCCGTACAGGAGACTCCGTCGACGTCCAAGACAGTTTATAAAACTATCGAGAACATCGAGTTCGCCACAACAGCTGGCGACAAGAAGAACCGCATACCAGTGAAGAGTGTTGCTGCTACTGCACTTGTTGATGGACCTTGTGTATTCTGTGGTTGTAGACTTAATTTTAGTATTGACCTTAACGATACATTTTCACACGGCAATGGTTGGCTTACAGTAGCTGTTGTACGTGGTGGTAGTGGCGTACCTAGTGTGGGTGGACTTGAAAGTTTTGTTGATAGAGACATAATTGCCTATCGTACCTATCATGTGGCAGAACTTGCAAATAAAGACTTCGGTAAATCAGCTTATACGTCAACATCTGCACTGTCTTTGTATACTCGTAGTAAGAGAAAAATATCTATAAATGGGTTGCTGCAGCTTTGCTGCCCTTCAAATTCATAAAAATAATTGTCACATTGTAACGCTGTTACACCAGACAGGAGAATGAATGTTCGGACTACCTTCTGTCACAATATGTGCACGAGGACGCACAGTTATGCTACGTGTGATTTACAGGTGAAATTCTAGTGCGTCCGCCCGCTACTTCTCGTAACTGAACTGTAGCCAACTTGCTTACTTCACGTCTCGTAGACGTGAACGCAGTCGGTTTTTTCTCTGTCAGTCGCGAGCTCTAACACTAGTGCAATAAACAGTGCATAATAATGTGATAAGTGGGTAGTTTTAAATGCTAAGTGTAATATGAATTGCAAAATGTTAGGATGTCAACAAGTTTTTATTTTAATTTACTAATCACAAAATTAGTAAAACGACTTCTAGAGCCAGTCTATAGTTAATATTCATAACGAGATTCCCGGTTATTAATAATTAGTCCCCGAGCACCGCAAAAGTCGCAACAATACTTCACACGATCTTAGAGTCAACATGAGATCGCACAAATACGTTTTTAGAGCCAAATTTAACAATTAATTCTGTCTTACGCAGAGTTGCACTTCATACACTAGTTCGGATGTTGCCACCTCGAAAACCAATCCTCGAGGAAATTTTTTAAGAAACTCTTCCGTCTATACACGAGATCAGATTATATACACGGATTCGTGGATTATATCGTCGGAAACCCAACGTAGCATAGTAGCAAGCTATCTTAGCAGTCTGGCGCCTCCAATTTCATGTTGCACTAGTAATTGGTCCATCCTTTCCATCTTTCTCTGCCTCATGATGACTGGGTGTTGTGTGCTGTCCTTAGGTTAGTTAGGTTCTAGTAGTTCTAAGTTCTAGGGGACTGATGACCATAGATGTTAATTCCCATAGTGCTCAGAGCCATTTGAACCATCCTTTCCATCAATAATCACTAACAGTAACTAAAATTTGTAATTATCATTTCCTGACGAATCGAGTGATATTGAAATTATTATTAACAAGTTCTTAGTGCAAGTAACATTATCAGCGTCGTTGGAGCGGTATATTAGTATTTAAACAATGAATAGGAATTATAAAAACTTCGCTAGTTGCATCCCTGCGTTGTAGAGGAATCTCTGCTCTCTCTCTCTCTCTCTCTCTCTCTCTCTCTCTCTCTCTCTATCTGCTCCATTACGATAAGGGCCTTGCCCGCTCGGCCGTTCTCAGGCTATGTTACCATCTGGCGCATCGTTCAGTAAGTCTTGCTTTGTGGTTGTACTTACGCGCTACCCATCCGTAAAAAATATTTCGTACACTGTGCATTAAAACATAGCAAAAAATGTAATGTGCTTGGGTAGGGATGTGGAATAAACCACAATATTATATTTTATTTCATCAGTGGATTGCTCCATTTGGATTCGGGTCCCCTAGCGCTGTGCTACAGTACTTTGGTGCGGGGATTTTAATGTGTAACACGACTGCAAACATATACCTGCAAACAAAAAAAACAGAAAGCAACTGTTTTTCTGACTGGCTCTTGTAAAAATCATATTGAATGACAGTATAAATGTTTTTATTCAGGACGAGTGTAGATCTCTGTTACTGTCGTCAAATAAAATGAAGATTGAAACGTCCCCTTAGAAAAATTAATGAATTACTGTGCTGATAAACCTCTTACATTATTTGATTTTCATACAGCTGAGCAGAACTGAACGTACTCAGACATTTCGCTCTTTACCTATTCTGATCAACACTAAACTGACACACAATATTTTTAGCGTAACGCTACCTGAATTTCAATAATCCCTACAAAAGAATGGCCCTGACTAACATTAACCTCTACCTTTCACAAATAACTTACCTACAAAAATCTTCGTTACTCGAACTACTGCAATACAGCGAGCGCCACTACCGCCAGCTAAATAAAAGATTCAAACTACTGAAGGCACTAACTACTGATAGGCATAGTTAGCAAATGAAAGATTTTGATAGAGAACAAACAATGTATTTACCTTAATAGTGTTCAAAAGTCATAATATATATAGCAGTTCATGACATCCAGTCTTACAAATTGACTGTCTCTGATGGACACACGTCCAGATCATCCGCTCTCAAAAGTCCGCCATCTCTCTCCCCACATTCACCACTGCTGGCGGCTCACCTTCAACTGCGCAACGCTACGCGCTGTTAACAGCCAATTGCCCAACACTACAATAGCATATACTCCAACAATGCAAACCAACCACAGCCTTCACACAGCACAGTCAGTGATTTTCATATAGAGTGCTACGTGGCGTTACCAACATAAAAACCTAAACAGCTTACTTACATAGCCCCCATGCTCCCCACAAAAAATTTTACAAATTGTTTTGGGCAGTTGCTAATACAGACTTGAAAAAATTTTCGCAATTACAATAACAAAGCTATCTAATGCACGCACTTATTGATGTACTGCTGGTCAAAAGCAAAGATTTTCTCACACTCCATAAAGGCAGTCTTGATCGTTCATCACAGTAAAATTGCTGTGTTTTTCTCAAAGTCTGATCAGTAAAAGAAAATGCACACAGAAGTAGTGGATTTCCATGCAGTCTTGAAGAAGTAGTGTTGTCCTGCCAACGGAAAGACAATGCTGACTCTTGACATGCAGACAGGTAATGGGTCACAACAGAGCAAACCCACGACATAGTCAGTCGAAGTTTTGAAGAATATTCGTAGGTAGGTCATCACAGAGCAGATCCACTGTAGTCCTGGTAGAGATTACGGTATTGGTGGGCCACCAGAGGTGCAGACCCACTGCAGTCCTTTAGAAATAATGGTATTGGCAGGCCATCAAAGATGCAGACCCACTGTAGTCCTTGTAGAGACGGCCAGCAGCCATCTATTGCGACTGTGCAGGTGCACAATCACCATCGAAGAGTCTTGCGGACAATATAGCAAGTCCATAAACCACCACTTGTGCTCTCACAAAGTTTTATAATTGTACTTAGAACCAGCAATGCTGTTAATCAGTCCCTTGCTGAGTTAGCAAAACACCCGCAAGCACTAACAGTCCCTTTTTTCATATATTGTGCATATACTATGACCAACAGAAATGTGTGCAGTGAAACGTTACTTAATTTGATGAACTGGTGTCAATTACAATTTTATAACATGAGAATACAATCACAAAGGTACAGAAAACACCATTAAAATACATAATAATACAGATAACATTTGTAGTAATACAGGCTTTACAAAAGAATAGAAATAAACATGTACATCAGTGTTACAGGAATTATGACATAAATAAATAAAATAATTAAAATAGTTTTCGAAAAATTAATTTAACACATGAGCATTGAAACAGAACAGAATAAATAATGTCTAAATATCTTTACAAAGTAAATAACACATTGTTAGAAAAATTCTGCAACATAACTCTTATCAGATAAACACATAAAGACAGGAAGAACACAAATACACGAGGGTACACAAAAACATAGTGCAATAACACAAACGAAAGGACAGGGTTTGTTTTCAGTGTAACATTTGGTACTGCAGTCCAACCCAAAACTTCATTCCATAGATCTTTCCTCTTATTTCAACATCTGTTTCCACCAAAAAAATCCTATCCAAGCATGCATTCTGTATTCTATTCATATCCACTGTTAAAATAGTTATTCTCCTCTGTACACTACTTTTTTGGCCAAACCATTTTCTGTCGCATAGCTTGGCGCCTACAGCACATTACGTCAAGGTCACTTAGCTTTCTTACCGAAATATTTACGACAGCAGTTTCCACTACAGTGACAGTCTCATATAAAAATTTCAGAGGTCGAGAATTTGCCTTACAAATGTGTAGAAACAAAATCCTATAAATATAACAGTGTCCAAAAAATATTCGTTGGCATTGTGATACATTCACACATTTACACACATTTCATAACTCTTAAAGTACGATTCTTGGTTTCCAACATCCTTTTTCCCAAATCAGAGTCCCTAACCACTGCTCATTATTCCTTACCTTATTACATAAATACATATACGTCGACACTTCTTCAATATTTCATCATTATAAATACGTAGCATAATCAAATTCCTCGTATAGCATCAGCTTATTGATCACAAACATACTTCAACAGCGTAATACAAATCGTCATCGTAATAATAACATCATAACACCTCAGTCAAATCTCAAAGACATCGTATCTTTCTACAATAATTTCAAAACCTAAAAAAATTCTCTGATCATTTCAATAGTGTCATCTACCTCAAACGTACTTTAAAAATCATGATCCCATACCAAACACATCATTCAAAGCTCTCATAGTATCACAACGGTTCCGATAAAAATATGAACAGCTCACACACTACAGACAAAATACAATTTCATAAGTGTGAAGTTATCCAACTGTGTAATTACGTAAACATGTGTCACTGACGTAGTAAAAAAATGTTTGTTTCTCTGTTAAATAATCAGATAGCTGTGTAATTCTGTGTTAGAGAAATATGGTACCGATGTGTAAAGTTGTATAAGCAAATACCATATTAGCTAGGGCTCCTGGCGCTCGCTACACACTTAGCACACAAAGTAGGCGTGTACCCCCTGAGGATTAATGTAATTATACCCTCAGGTGTTACAGATTACAGCAATGGAATGAAATGTATCAGGGAAAACTTTCTTTGTAATTCAAAAATCTTTAAAAATAAATGTTTTAAGTACAAAATTAATCGCTCAAATACGTGTACTGCCGCACTAAATTGTGCGTCTTGTTGTAACATAATCTCTGTCATTACTTAAGGGTAAAATATGTGCCAAGTGTCGTAACTATCGTCGTCCGTAAGCAAAGTTCTGTGTGTAAGTCAATGTACTTACCTCATAATAAACAAAAGCGAAATGCTATGCGTGTAGATATCGTAGTACTACACTGTAACGTATTGTTATGCTACGAAAAAGGCTGTCTCATTGTAGCTATACCACAAAAGTTACTACTAAAATATGTTTTACTTTCCAGAAGAATTCAGAAAAACTGTGCACGTATAAAGCAGATACAGCACAAAAGCAACAATGTAAATTGTGTCACATATTAGTAGCGTCGTGATATAATCGTGTAGCTGTCAAGGAAACCAAATACTAAGTCATCTTTAATCTCACAGAAATTACTTCAAATAATGAATGTCTTTTCAAGTAAACCAAAAAGTTGCATTAAAATCTCATTAGCAGTATATGTTATAAGTATGTAAGCCTTATAGTCGTTACGTAATCGTGGAACTAACAAGCAAGAGTATACACACACAATAAAACTGTGTGCTCTGTTCACTATAACAATGCATTTGTAATTACTTGTCTAAATAATTTCCCTAGGTTCTAGACCGGATAGTTAACTTCAAAACATTGCTGCATGTTAACAGTTTCTAAGAGTGACAAAACATACTAGTAACGTGAAGTGAAAAATTTTATAGCAAAGACTAAGTTAAAAAGCAGATTATCTTTCAATAAACGGTTTTGCATGTGAAATATGGTGCAATCTTTTACCCTTTCTGGTTTCAACTTCAAAGCAATTATCATGTTGTGTACGTCAGTAAGGAATGCTAAAATTTTTCTCAAGATTGTCGTCTTATGTTATTTTTCTCGGAGCCAGCGGACGCACGTGGCTGCCTGCGGTGCGAGTCGAATGAAAAACAAGACAACAATTTCAAACAACTTAATGAAAATCTCAAACAGTTGAATGAAAAACACGACAACCTTAATGAACAGAAAAAACAACTTAGTAAACAGATTACAGCCCTTTCCGTGCAATGTCATGATACTAAAGAACAATTAAGTGAGGAAATTAAGGCTTGTGCTAGGAACAGTAGTGAAGAAATTAGATCTGTTGCACAAGAATTAAGTAATACACATGCAGCCACAACGAAATTACTTAGAGATGAAATTAGTGCAGTTGCTAAACAATGTTCAGAAAACGCAACACAGTTACGCGATGAGTTTAAATTAATGTCAGCAGAGCTTTCACGCACACTGGATGCGAAAGTAGACAAGAAATTCGAACAACAGAACAGCCAAATTGACGAACGTTTTAATCACCGCCTACGGAACAGTGAAACGCGTTACCGTAAATTCATACAGGAACAGAACAAAGTAAAGAAACAAGTCATGGAAACTATTACTGCACAGCGACAGGAAGATAAAAGCAAAAACATACGTAGACAACAACATTGCTACAGTATCAGACGAAATGAATACGATCAAACAGCTGAACACCGAATTGCATGATGAAATCTCTGATCTTAAAACAAAAACAGACACACACACAGTAGACTTTCAGACAGTGACCAGCAGACTTGAACAATTGGAATTAATACAGGATCCCAATGCTATCAAAGCAGACGTTAATAAATTGAACAAAACCGCACGTAAAATGCAAAAACAAATTAATGCTTGTCACACTAAAAATGATGATCAGGTAAAAGCACTGACTGAAAAATATGATGAATTGGCCAGTCGTATTGATGTTATCTAAAATAACAATGACACCAAATCAGACGATACGTCACCAATTTCGTTCAACCAAACACCCGAATTCTAAAATTTACAGCAGACAGTCAGTGAGATAGGTTCGTCCAATAATACATTACGTAGAAAATTGTCATCTTTACAGCACGAATTGACGGAGATGAAAAATGTTTCAGCCTCTAACACGACACAGCATACGCCACATTCCGAACATTTCTCACACTCACACAGCCAGTATAATTTAGATAATTTACAGAGAGTACGTGACTTAGATTCCGAACAGTCACAGACAAGCAGATTAGCATACAATCCAGAACCTTCTCAGACATTCAGACAAGACAATTTTGATTATAAGCACATTCTGTCAGTGAGAAAATTTAAGGTATTTAAGAATGACAAAACACAGATTCACCCCTAGGATTGGATACAACAATTTAGCTTCGCTTTTCCACCAACATGGCCAGTAACACACAAACTTGAATTTATTTGCAGTTTTTTGGGAGGCGAACCGGAAACTCGTATGAGACCGATCGCGAGACAATGTTATTCGGTAGAAGAATTTCAGAATGCTTTTCTGTCAGCGTATTGGTCGAAGACGACACAGTGTGGAATCAAGGATCAATTAATTAGCTTACCGAATTATGAGAACTGAAATTTTCCCACTGTCACGCAATTTTTTGAACACATGGTACAAGAAAACCAGTACTTACGTGAGCCATACAGTGAATCAGCACTTATCCAGTTATGTGTTTCTAAATTACCACGATCGTTAAGAGTATCACTTTTAACAGGACAGCAGAAAGAAAATATTTCGGCATTTAGAGATCTGCTACAGCTTTTGGAAGTTCAGCAATCAGACTATTCTTTCATAAAAAAAATTTCACATCATAACCAAGGCCAACAAGCATACAGTAATTACGACCAGCCACGCTATTTTAATAGCAGAGGTGATAGACGCTCCAGGAATAACAACCACGAGAACTTTAATAACAGACAAAATTTTAATTATCAGTACCGTCAAAATTATCAGCAACAGCAAATACATTTTGGTAACAATAGATGCTTTTCCCCACAACAGCAACTAAACCAGCCGGTTAGCATTCCTAACCAACAATATGGTTTGCAAGGTCAACCAAGCTTTAATGTTTCGCCGCCTACACGTGTAGCGTCGGCCCCACCAAATAGTAACGCACAGCAACAAGGATATTACTACGTACAGAAAATACACATCATTTCAGTTCCTATCGCAACGCGCCGTATAGCAATGACTATCATGACAGACGTCAAAGTAATGAGCACAATTTTCAGCGTAACAGTCGGTCTTACCAGCAGCAGAATCAACCACAACAACAGATTATCATGAATGAACCAGACAGCAGGTATCATCCCGAACCTAATACGTCACGACGAAGTAACAGAAGAGTACAAATAGTCGAAATGCCACAGCATCTTCCTGCAAATAACAGCACGTCAGACAGAATTTGACTAGATACAGTACAGGTTGCATCCTCCAGCAACGTAAGCAATACTTCTGATACACAGAATCTTGCTCACGAAAATGTTATTACTTTTGACGACATCCGAGACACACTTTGCATGAAAAACCAGTTATTCAAAAAACCATTTCCCACCCTGTAATTGAAGTAAAGATTGGGGCATCCACATTTTCAGAAGTAATCGATTCTGGATCACCTATGTCAGTTCTAAATGAAGGAACTTTCAACGAATGTAACAAAGAGAATACCTATCCTACGTTACCATTAGGCAAAACTAAAGTAAAAGCAGCAGTATCTGGTAAAGGAGTAGACGTAAAATTACAGACACACTTATCATTTTGTATTGCAGGTCATACATTCCACTCAAATTTTTGGATTGTTTCATTATTGACAACAGACGTTATTTTAGGTACGAATTTTTTGGTACAAAACGACGCAATTATTGACTTTCAAAATTCATATTTAATGTTAAAGGATGAAAATGTACAACTGGCATTAGAATTTCAGCACGCTTTATCTGCAGAAGAACAAGCAATTAATCGGACAGAGGTCATTTCTTCATCACGTAACACGGACTGTCATTCCACATTGTTCACAGATACATATGTACACAACTAAAATATACCAGACGAAGCCGACTATGACGTTATACAAATGATTTCTGATAAAGTAAAACAGAGCAACGCAAAGACATACGATGAACGCACTCAACTATGCAATATTCTTTTACAGCAAGCTCCAGTTTTTGACAACGTCCCTGGTACTATGTCCGGCTTCATGTATGAGTTTCAAGTTAAACAGCACGACACGTTTAAAGCCAAACATTATCCCATTCCATATATTCACAGAGAACAAGTTAAGAAAGAATTAGAAGCTATGCTAGACCAAGGAATTATTGAACCGGCAGTTAGTCCGTACATAAATTCGCTCCGTATTGTTAAGAAAAAGGATGGGTCACTTCGACTCGTACTTGATTCTTGTCATGTCAACGACATTATTGTTAATGAAACAGATCGCCCACAGACACTAGAAGAACTTTTACACTAAATTTCATGGTACTGCTATTTATTCCACATTAGATTTGAAATCGGGATTTTGGCAAATTCAGCTCCATCCGAACTGCAGAAAGTACCCAGATTTTCTCTGTTTTGGTGATTGTTATCAATTTTGCAAATTACCGTTCGGTTTAAAAATTTCGTCAGCAGCATTTATTCGCGGTTTGAATACTTGAATACTATATTTCCGACAGAACTAAAAGACAGAAGCACAACGTATGAAGACGACATTCTTATTGCAGAAGCTAACTGGTCTGAACATAATCTGATTCTGAAACAACTGTTGCAAACTTTTCGTGCACAAGGACTCACAGTTAATCTCAGCAAATCGCACTTTGGCAAAACTTCCATAAAATGGAATGTAATTTCAGCAGAAAGCATTGCGCCTGACCCGGAAAAACTTCAAGCTTTACGTGACATTACTGTTCCAACGACGAAGAAACAACTACGCAGCTTTCTGGGTTTAATTAGCTTCTACGTAAATTTATTCATTACTCTGCTTTAGACACTCCTACATTATGTCAAGTGACGGGTGAAAACACTATTTGGTCCTGGGATAGCCAAGCACAGTCTGAATTTGTTAATCTGATACAAGCTTTGTTAAATGCACCACTTTTATCGCACCCCGATCTTACCAGAAATTTTTCCATTGCCACCGACAGTTCTAACTCAGCTTTAGGCGTACACATTTTTCAGGAAATTGAAGAAGACGGTAATACAGTAATTAAAAACGTCTCCTTTGCAAGTCGCATTCTGTCACCTGCTGAACGCAATTATTCTGTTACAGAACTTGAAACTGTGGTGTCACCGCCAGACACCACACTTTCTAGGTGGTAGCCTTTAAATCGGCCGCGGTCCATTAGTATACGTCGGACCCGCGTGTCGCTACTGTCAGTAATTGCAGACCGAGCGCCACCACACGGCAGGTCTAGAGAGACGTACTAGCAATCGCCCCAGTTGTACAGCCGACTTTGCAAGGAACGGTTCGCTGACAACTACGCTCTCATTTGCCGAGACGATAGTTAGCATAGCCTTCAGCTACATTTGCTACGACCTAGCAAGGCGCCGTATTCAATTGATATTGAGATTCTATTAATGTATCATCAAGAGCGATGTTCTACAAATGTGGATTAAAGTTAAGTATTCCAGAAGCTACGTACTTTTCTTTATAGCATTCATTACGTATCCTGTTTCAGACCTCACGCCAGCCTGCGTGAGTTTAAGCGCGTGCCTTTCGGTTTCCTCTCATTGTGTCTAGGCTGTCTTGTCTAGACACAACAGAAACATTGTGTGTTGAATGGGCATTTACCAGATTTAGGCATTTTCCTTATGGCAGACATACTACTGTTTACACAGACCATAGAGCTATACAGTTTTTACTTTCCGCTAAATTTACACATGACAGATTAAGCAGATGGAAACTTTATTTACAGGAATTTATTTTTCAATTGTTCACATTCCCAGTACACAAAATGTTGTAGCAGACGCACTATCCCGTTCTCTCAGCAACAATCAGCAAGACATTGCAACCAACTTCTGCCAAGAAAATTTTAGAGTCATGTATATTCAGCAAGTTGCATTTGAAAATTTCATTTCGTCGTCATTACGAGACATAGCACAAGAGCAGAGCAAAGATAACGTATGGAAAGAAATTAAACACCTTTGGCAAGACAGGAATAATGTTATCAGTAGAAACCATTATACTGTACGCAATAATATTGTGTTTCGCCGCTCTCACCCTGACTGGTTATTATGTATTCCTGACGAACTTTTTAACAAATTAATTTGGTATACTCATTTAAGTTACGCACATTATGGAGCCAGAAAATGTTTTTTATACAGTGACAGAGCTGTTATTTTGCCAACATGGAGAAACGTATTCGACGAGTTTTAGCGTCATGTAAAATCTGCCAGAAAGCCAAATCAGACACTACTTCACATATTCTTCCGTTACATCCCATTGTGCCGATTAAATTGAGACATGTGGCCGCTGTAGATATTTTTGGTCCGATTCCCAGATCTAATAGAGGTTTTTGTTAACATCTTGTTCGCTGTTGAACTCACTTCGAAATTTGTTACCTTCAATCCGTTACCCAAAACTAATGCTAAATCTATTTCGAATGCATCTGTAAAACATTTTTTATTTCATGTAGGGCATGTATTGAAAGTAATTTCCGACAATGGACCACAATTTATGTATGTGATATGGAGACGTATGTTACGAGCTAGAAACATTTCTCCGCTCTATATATGCAGGTATCACGCTTCTTCGAACCCTTCTGAACGATTGATGAAAGAAATTGGTAAACTATGTAGAATATACTGCCATAAAAGACATATTGATTGGGATACACACGTACTTTCATTCCAAGATGTAATTAACTCCGTACCAAATGAATCTACTATACTATCTCCGACTGTTAATTGAAAAATGATGAACCACCTAACAAAATTAAAGAATTAGTATCCTTTCTTGCATCTCGTCGGCTACGACACCATGAAATAATTGACATTGCGCTCAACAACATCAGACGTGCCGCAGAGCACCGGAGAAGACAGCAAAAACAGATTTGTACACGCCGTGACTTTCACATTGGACAGAAGATATTAGTAAGGACACATCATCAGAGGAAAGAGGAGGAGGAGGAGGAGGAGATTACTGTTTAACGTCCCGTCGACAACGAGGTCATTAGAGACGGAGCACAAGCTCGATTAGGGAAGGATGGGGAAGGAAATCGGCCGTGCCCTTTCTAAGGAACCATCCCGGCATTTGCCTGAAGCGATTTAGGGAAAGCACGGAAAACCTAAATCAGGATGGCCGGACGCGGGATTGAACCGTCGTCCTCCCGAATACGAGTCCAGTGTGCTAACCACTGCGCCACCTCGCTCGGTTCAGAGGAAAGAGTAGATGCAGTAAATTTGAGCTTCTAAACGCAGGTCCATATAGAATTGGCAGCATTTCTCATTCCAATGTAGTACACGTCGAAACTTTGAGAACCAGAAAAAGCAAGGGCAATCACCATATTTCCAATATTAAACCTTTTATTGAATGAACATACTTTATGATTTATCACACTGTAATGCCATTTCGAGATATTTGTATGACCACTTACTGATGATTATTATATTTTTTTCTTGGCAAGTTAAGGTTAGCAGGTCGCTTTTCTTGTCGTTACACATCAGACCGTGCACATTTTTCCAGATAAACTTACATATTATATGACCACCTATGCAATTATATCTATGTGACTACTTACTGATGATGACCATATTTTTTCTTGGCAAGTGCCTGGCAAGGTAAGATTAGCAGGTCGCTTTTCTTGTCGTTTTATATCAGACTGTGCTCATTTTTCTTTTTTTTATGTATATATGATGATTTTCCTATTGAAAGTAAAATTTTCTCTGTATGCACTATGAAATCTTTTAAGATAAAGCAAACACCAGTTGACTTTGACATTTTTCCTTATGATATCTCAGTATCATGAGTATTCTACATTTTTTGCTACTGCATTATGATACTGTGTGTACATTTTTGCACTTAAAAATTGTCTATGGTTTTGACATAATAAGTTTTCTGTAATGCTATGCTGTATGCTTAGTTATATCACTAGAAAGAAGTTTTCATTTAATGGGTATATGATTTAAATGCAAGATATTAATCCTTATTTATCATTTTCAGAAAGCAACACCGTGTAAAAAATAAATTATACAACCACAGTGGTTTACTATGAAATGGAAACTTTACCATTAGAATGAAAGAAAAAAATGCAATACCTTGTCATGAAGAGTAAATGGGTCAGAATTAACAAGCATTAACAAGAATATACTAGACACACTGTATGATAGCAGTCTTGACTAATTATTTTTCTTTCAGAATACGAGGCGATTGATGCAGACTGTCAGATGGAACTACACATGTTAATTTTAGTGATGAAATATGCTAAAACTAAGAAACTCCATAATATATGAAGTAATGAATGATTATGAATAGTTGTATGAAGTAAATGGTAATATGAATAATGAATAATGAAGTGTCTAGTTTTTGCAGATGATAATAAATTATGATGAATATTTATACGAAGAATATGGTAATATGAATAATGAAGTTTTTCTTTGCAGATGATGATAATGATATAGTTATGGTAATGTGAATAATGAAGTTTTTCCTTGCAGATGATGATAATGATCAGGTTTATGTATTTTGTATTAGTTAAGAGATGCTATGTAGCTATTTAAGAATTTGTTGCAGTTCTTTTTGACAGTATGCCTTATGTCACATAGTATAATGACGGAATGTTTTGGGAAAGACAGCTAGAGTACATACATATTAAGTACACGTTTCATTACCTGTTAATTCGAAGCTTACTACTTTTCAGTATAATATACATTTTTTCATTCAGGTCAATAATCTATTTTGTATTTTTTTTCCCAGGAGAAGCTTTTCATGATATTAATATGCTATAAGCAGTTAGTTATTAAACCTGTTCGAATACTTGTATTTTTTTTACCCAGTTGTGTGTATCATTCATGAATGTGATTACATATACTCTATTTGTTTCATAACCTTGCTACAGCTGACTCATGATGAATGATGTTATTAATCCTTATTTCCAACAATGAGTCAAAATCAAATATTTTCATGTCCCAGCAACTGACTATCGATCCAAATGCAATGCATTGCTAGCACAAAAAAATATTATTACGAGTCCCAACTATTACCAGTATACAACTAAATAATGCTACCAGTTTAAGATCTATTTCTAGTCCTAAATATAATGCAAATTTTTCTGATGTATTGATTCCATTATGTCTTTGTATTATTGGTCTACAGACCTTGAGTACTACTACCAATGTCTTACATTTTAACGATGTCTTATGTCACTTGCTTGATATCATATATAGTCATGAGCAGCTTGATGCTACAGCCAATAATTCCTGTTTTGAATGATGACTTCTGAGTAATGCATAATAAAAGCTTTGTAACTGGCCAACGAGTGCCAATTATTACTGTAATGAGATGACATGATGCCAATAGTTACTGTAATGAGATGAGTTATGAATGATGTTTTGTTATACTCTATAAAGCTATGCCAATGATTACTGTAATGAAATGACATATGCATAAATACTATGCCAATAATTACTATAATAAGATGATTTATGAATTATGTTCTGTAATACTCCATACATACATACATATAAATGTTTATTAACTATCCAATGAGTGCCAATAATTATTCAAATCGGTTGATACACTAGTGTAATCCTGAATGATGACTAGCACAAGACTTAATGTCCTTCACTGTCTGACCTAATTACCGACAATATCCGTATGTCCTGTCCATCCTCATGATCATGGAGCACTATATTTGGTTGTTTTACTAATTCTACGTTGCTGTAAGAGTATGGATTCTACAAGAATGTGGTGTTGACATATGAAGCTGTCCACCACCTTGAAGGATGGAGATGTTATTATGCTCCTACTGTTTGGTGTACCTAATGTACTACCAAAATGATAACATACAATATTAATACAACATTTCAGTGTCTTGGCTACACTGATAAATACTCCAGGGAAGAGAACTTCAGATTGTCTCACTTGGTGTTCAGCTTCTGTAGAAAGATATGGACTCTCAGTGCAGCTACGTGCAACCCACTGTGCTACAACCAGGATGCTATTATTCCCATTCCTTTCTTACTTCCTGTAAAAAGCTAATGTCTTCTACAGTGCATATGCACTTTATTTCACTCCTTGATATATTCAGTTCATGTAAAAATGCTAGAGACTTTTACAGTGCATGTGCACTTTATTTCATTTCTTAATGTAGTCAGTTCTTGTAATATGCTAAAGACTTCTACAGTGCATGTGCACTTTATGTCACTCCTTGATATGTTTAATTCATGTAAAATGCTAAAGACTTTTACAATGTGTGTGCACTTTATTTCATTTGTTAATGTATTCAGTTCTTGTAAAAAATGCTAAAGACTTATACAGTGCATGTGCACTTCATTTCATTTGTTAATATGATCAGTTGTCTTAAATATGCTAAAGACTTCTACAGTGCATGTGCACTTTATTTCACTCCTTGATGTGTTTAATTAATGTAAAAATGCTAAAGACTTTTACAGTGCATGTGGACATTATTTTATTTCTTAATGTATTCATTTCTTGTAAAAAATGCTAAAGACTTATACAGCGCTTGTGAACTTCATTTCATTTGTTAATATGATCATTTCTCCTAAATAAGTTAAAGACATATACAGTGCATGTGCAATTTATTTCATCTCTTAATGTGATCAGTTCATGTAAAAATGTCAAAGACTTATACAGTGTGTGTACATGTTATGTCATTTGTTAATATATTTTGTACTCATTGTGTATACACTTTGTCATTTGTTAATATATTTTGTACTCAGTGTGTGTACACTCTATTTCATTTCTTAATATGTTCTGTACTTATATTATTTATCTCTGTGACTGTAGACTTAGTAAACTAAATAGATTATAGAAAAATTTGTTGCTCGTGGCAAGTCCAATTGACTCACCATCGCTGTCAAATTTTTGTCCTCCCAGTGGACGGTTATGTAAGAAGTCCATGATTAAAGAATTTGTTGCTAGCGCACTCGAGCAGATGTAATTTCAATGGACTGCTCATGTGCTGCCTGTGATATGTAAGCCAATATACAAAGACATAATGGAATCAATACATCAGAAAAATTTGCAGACCAGAGAGCAGTGTTGTATGCAGTAAGAGCAGTGTCTGTAGCAGTAGCCGTAAGTAGTAGCGAGCAGTCTGGTGTATCGAGTTGATTGGGCTGGTCGTGTGGAGCGATGGCGGTGCCTGAGCGACGTAGTATAGGGTAAAAGCAGCCTCGCGCAGATATACTATTGTTATATCAAGGCCCATGTAAATGTTTACAAAAATCTCTTAATAATCATCTTTCTTATAAAAATTAACATTTGACAATCATTCATCTCAATTTAAAGATTTTACTAATTTCTCCTATCCATGGTCATCCCGATTATTGTAAAGAAAAGTCAGTTGTTTCCTTTTATACATGACCAATCTATCGGCCAGCATTGCACTGAGCTGTGCCAGAAAAATTTCTTATAGGAGCAGATATAAACGCGTTATCCGGCGACTTTATTGAGGTAAGAATTTCCTATTTATTCAGAATGATCTTTCAGGGCCATGACGCAGCACTGCTGACGTCCAAAATTTACCAGTTTAAATTCACCGTCAATTATTGAAAGGTTATAAGTGAGCCACAATTTTATTGAGAAATTAGTCACGTTATTATTGGTAGGTTACGGAATAATAAACTTTTGCTAGGTAACACTAAATATCAATGCTATACATATTTTCACTGTTGGGTGGTTATGCTAAATGTGAATATTATTTATATTATTTTATTGTGGGGTGGTTACAATATATTGGTATATTTGTAATAAAAGGATACTACTACGTTCCTTTGCAGGCTGAGCAATCCATTCAACGTGCGATCCTCATGTGAATCTTGCGAAATTTCCAAAATTAAAAGCTCCCTTGATTTTACATCATATATTAATTATTTGCTTACCTCGTGTGCCATAAGCTGTGCCATAATTTCGGAATATACATAAAATCAGTAAGTCGGTTCAGTTACAGTACAAATACCCATGTCTACCTTGTACCGTATCTGCTAAGTAAAGCACGGTCTGTTACATAAAAATGCACTTTCAGAGTGAGCAGGTTTGTCTTTTCGGGTGTTGGAGGTATCAGAAAATTTTAGATGTTCTATTAAAAATTTTGAAATTGAGGACTACGTTTAGAATAACGGGAATATTGTATTACAAATCAGATAAAACAAAGACAGGTTAATAAAAGTAGAAAATCAGGAAAGAGTAGTATGTGATTAGCAAAAGACAGCGTTACAACTTGTCGCCGATACTTTAAACCTTTTATGCGTGAGGAAAGGGGTATTATATTTCATAAGAATGAAAAGGGTGACGATTGTAAGCTGGACAAAATTAAATATCGATAATACTTACAACTGTTGAATGAAATGTGAAAGCTATGATTAAATAGGTGTTATGAGTGAATAAATCGGAAATTAACATGAGGTATGGTACAAAGGCGAAGAATCACTTAGCAAACATTAAAGTGAAAGAGATGAAAAATACCTTCTATCTAGAAAGAAATACTGTAAACAATGATTGGAGCAGGGGATACAAATGAATCAAGTGTGAGTGAGAAAAGGTTTCTACAAGAAAATGAAAGTAGTAAATATTATCGTGCAACTAGAGGAGTTGTTTTGTTAAAATGAATGTCTGATGCAGAGAAATACTGTATATGGAGTTTTGGATGCACTAGAAAAATCAGAAATAATTAAAAAAGAAATAAAAAAGTTCGAACAGGAGATCTACAGAAGAAAATTAATAGTTAACTGCAGATATAAAGTATGCGTTGAAAATGCACCGGAAAAAATACACGAGGAAATAAGTGTGTGAAAATTAGTGTTCCTGTTATCCGGATTTTTGTGAAATGTTCTGACATTTGGGGGTGACTTGACCAGTTCCACAAAAGCCTGATTCGGTGAACCAAACGTTCCGATTTTAGGGTGCTGCTAACAATACTAAAATGTAGTTCGTACTCCCTTCAAAAATTTCTGAAAGCGTCGATGGCGAAAACGAAGAAAGAAAGCCATCAGATGAATTCGCAGTTGCGAATAATAACTACCATCAGCTGTGGAATGGAATGAAAATGACAATGACAGTTTTTACGGGACCGGCACAAATTTTCAATGTCGTCATTCCATTCTACAGCTGATGGTAGTTATTATTCGCAGTTGCGAATTCATCTGACGTGTTTCATAACAGCTATGGACGCCGCAGTGCATTGTCATCAGAATAACACAGGCACTGCAATATCGTATGAAAGAAAGCGGTGCGCGTACAGCCACGCCAACGTTTCAAATTCTCCTTTCCTCTTGCCAGTTGGCAGCTCACGAATTCTCTTGGTGCACCAATCAGTTCTATTACATGCCAGTGACCACTCATGGTGCCTGACCACTTGATCGTTTGGTGCTGTCTTTTTCAGTGGAAATCAAAACGCTTTAGGCAAGTGACTTCTAGATGTGTACACAACGTCCGTCGCCGTCCTCAAAATACGACTGGGAAGTAATTTACAGAATAAGTATCTATTTCGAGACACAGTAACTGCAATTGAGTAAAGCTACATGTTAGTTAGTTATATTAAGTAACTACGCTAACAAGCTCAAACAATGGCCTGTCTAAAGTTTCATTACTATTTATAGGACATTCCAAGCATACAGTTTTTATTCCGCATGTATTTTTTCATATTTTACAGTACAGTGTTCTGTTTTTTAATTATTATTAAGAATTTTATATACATGAACATAGAAGAGTAATGATAAAACCAAATTTATTTTTTTGCAAAGTATTCCAGTCTTTAATTATACAGAGTAAATTGTAAGTCCACGGTCCATGTGAAGAAATCCGCATAACAGTCAATTTCCTTTCTCTGTTCCAAACTAGAACAAAATACGTCAGCGTGTCGAAAACGTTTTATCACCAACTTTACGCAGTGACTGAAAGTTAACATCCTTGTTCCGAGGATTTCTTTTATTTCAGGTCGTTGTCCCGATTGTCTGCCAATTGGATCTGGCAACGCTGATGAAATGCAAACAGCAATCATAAATTGCTGGCACATACGGAATGGGAAACTGGCTCTGAAAAGAGAAATGTAGGACGAAAGTTGTAGGAGTACGCGCAATTCAGAATTTCTGAAACGGATTATCAGGTATGCTGAATGAAGGATTGGAATAAAATAAAAATAAATGGAGGACGACAGCCGACCAGCCAAATACTAATACGTTATAACAAAAAGAGTCAGTTCAGATCGCAACAAATATTTATGTCTTCTGGTATCAGGTTTCAGTCAAACATGAGCATCTTCAGACCACTAACTCCTTTGTGATGTGTGCAGTTGGTACAAACAGCTGATGTGCCTACTAGAAGATACCAGTCAACAACGGTTCTAGATCTAGACTCACCGTTTCTGTTATACTGCTTAAGAAGATCGCTGTCAGTTCGTCTTCAAAAACTTATACTTCAGAAACGGAAAAAGATAACAGTTTACAGAGTAAATCTTTTGCGGGAACACCAGTGAAATGGCAAATGTAACGGATCGCTGTAAAATTAGAATCGATGTCGCAATGATTGTGCGTTTGTCGAAACTGTGACCCTGATGGCAGCATGCCTGGGTAACAGGCTTATGCCTGTTGACTGTTGTGAACACAGCGTGTAATACATGTTAACTGCACACTGAGCGCCTCTGTGTAATAGGTGATACAGTGGACATGTGTCACAGCACGGCTGTCGATAGAAGGCATCGAGGGCGTAGCTCATAGCATTGTCCAATGATGGAACGCTCGCGGTATGCCATAACGTCAACGTCTTGTGCAATATTCGCGACGGCGACACGATTAATCTTGTGTGTCGTGTGAATACAAACTGCATTAGGTCAGTTCTGCGAGATACCATGTATACGACGTGCAAACATCTGCAGCGAAACGTGACGTGGCTCTCGCCGTAGATCTTATAGGTAACGAACGGTATGCTGCCGTTGTTAAAGAGGCAGTCCGCAAATGGAGGAACAACGTCGTATGTTCTTAGCGAGCCCGCGGGCAGTTTGCTTAGTGACCTTTCGTCCTGTACTATAGTGCATATACGAGAAAGAATTCCTACTGATAGTTGGATTACTCATCATTATCCTCATCACAATTTTTGCTTCGTTACCTGTTACTGATCATAAGCGCTTTTCCCTTGATCACCCTAACATTTCTTCCAGTCTACCTAGTAATCGGTTACTAGTTCTGGCGAACTGTGATCTTTCATACGCAAAGTGTGTTTACATTATTGCCGTATAGTCTTATTGATTCATGGTGAAGATTCCTTTTTCTTCATGTAGATTATTATAGAAACTAATGTCTTACACCCCTAAATGGCGCCATCAAATTCCTTTCCAGTTATTTGAGCTATACTGTTCTGAGTTTCTTGTATTTAGTCACCATTTTGTAGTAAAGATGCTGCCATAGTTATGTAAAATTTTGTATGTGTCCTTTCTACAGTTGTACAGTGTCGTCCATGACAGCCTATACTCAATTCATATATTATTGAAAGATTTACTACTTCGTTTTCAACATAGTATTTGTAAATCCGTGTAGCGTCATTTCACGCTATTGGTTGAGAGCAAAACCAAAACGAAAGTAATGAGGAGAACCAAAAAAATGAGACTAGTAACATAGTAATAAACTTATAAACTTACCATCAAAAATGGGAATCACACAGTAGATGAAATGAAGAAACTGAATGAATTCTGATATGTTTGAAGCAAATTACACCTGATGGATGAACCAAAGAGAGTAGAATAGCTAACACTATTCTCACATAGTATGCACTATTGGCAGATTTCACCCTCCCCTATGACTTTGTCGTGCAGTGTTGTCGCATTCCCTGTCCCCACTTCTGACATAGGCTAACTGTCCTATGAATAAAACAGCGGGGAATTCAAAACATCTAGCGTTTTGCACCACTTCTGTGATGTCACTAAGGAAGCCTGACTTGCTAATTGTAAAATGACGAAAAATTCAAAAAACTTAAGATTTCGGTTCAGCGTGGAGGAGCTATGGAATCAAGAACATCCTATGGTGTCAGCATCTAAGTTGGTGATGCAAAATGGTGTGTCTGGGGACACTGGTGCAGCCTTAAGATGTCACAACTCAAGATGGTAGACCTGGGAATACTAATACAGCCTGCATGGTTGTCAGATTTCCCAGCTCACTGGCACTGCCTAATTGTGCTAATTGTAAGTATAGAAACCAGTTTAAGATGGTGGTTTTCCCTGACTTTACAGTTCACTTGCCATAAGTTTAAAAACAGAGCAGTCTACTTTTTTGAATACCTCCCCTCCAGTCCACTTGCGTTGTTCCAAGATATGTCACGTAAGTCTCGAGCTGACTTGACTTGAAGTTTGCCATTTGAGCAGCACAGAAAAGAAGTGCAAGTATAATTAAACAAGTACCATACCGCAGAGTGTCGCCTTTCATGCTCACAGGCATCCACATGTCAAATCTCCTCTGCTGATGTATTCATCATGACTGTGTCAACCACCAGTACAGCTGGCCACTCCATTCCCCAATCGCAAACTAGGCAGATTTCTGCAGCAATGCAGTGCCAGATTGGGATGTCATCGGGTCATATCCCAACACACCTGCAATGAGTCTGGCGCAAATGCATCTTTCCTTATAGAAAAGTGTGTGCAAGGCAGATGTGTCTCAAAATTGTATTTAGCGTGCAAACTTAACACTGTTGATGAAGTTTAAAAGCATTTTTCTGTGTCTGCCTTCAGTAAAGTTGAGCCAATTTGTGAGGCATGCAAATGGACAAAACATCTGAACTATCGTCTCAAGCCCAGGGGGTTATCAGACATTCTATACAAATATGAACATGGCCCTGTAAGGCAGTTAATATTAGCTGCAGTTAGAAATGCTGCTGTCATTTAACTAGAATGCATAAATTAATAAAAGTGAAAGTTTGGGATCTATTCTAGAAAGGCAAAACAGCTATTCCATTTTTCATTCTACATATAATTTATCACTGTGCTTTCAGGGGTCAAGTAATACACAAAAATCATGTTCAGTTGCTTTCAACACACAATAACAAAATATTTAACTCTTGGTCACATTGAATTGACGATTATTAAAATAGTTATCTTTACATATGAAAAATTTTTATCACAGGAAAGAATGATTAAAATCTTCATTAGCTAATTTACATCTACGATGTCGTAGCTGATCAATGCACTGAGTTGGTGGAGAATAATTTTACTTTTTAAACCAATGAAAAACTCTCGTGTACTCAATGTGAGGGTAGGTTAGTATCCTAGCTTTTCATATTCAATGGCCAAAGTGTATGCAAGTTGGAGTGAGTAAAATCTCGACTCAACATTTACTTTGGCCTAATGCGCCATGGTACTTTACCATGCAGGATCTGCAACGCCGGCCGCGGTGGTCTCGCGGTTCTAGCCGCGCAGTCCGGAACCGCGCGACTGCTACGGTCGCAGGTTCGAATCCTGCCTCGGGCATGGATGTGTGTGATGTCCTTAGGTTAGTTAGGTTTAAGTAGTTCTAAGTTCTAGGGGACTGATGACCACAGCTGTTAAGTCCCATAGTGCTCAGAGCCATTTGATCTGCAACGGTGTTGTCTCTGTGTTGGATCTGAAACGCTAATTCCCTACTATGGCCTTGACTGAATTTACTCATCCTCAACTTTCCTGAATTACGTAGAATGTTGATTTTTCCCTAGTCGAAATAATGGCTCTGGCACACTCGCTAAGGCTTGGAGCGACATGCACAATTTCTTTGCCCGCAAAAGTTTGTACAGGAATAATTAACTAACTCTTTGCTATCTGTCACCACAATAAATGAAGCATATCGTCCACACTTCACAGAAGCAAAGCTCTCAACGCCCTCCCTATTTTCCACACACTGTTCAGGTCCGCCACGAGATGAGAGAGATTTCCCCGCAATTTTAGTTCTCAAAATTCCTTTATATAACAGGGATCTCCCCACCCTGTCGCGTCTGCATCGCTCAGTATGGCTTTAGCCAATGGCTGTCTCATTAGAGGTGAATTTTATTTTTCTTGCTGGGTCACCACCTAGCCCTGTTAAGACCGTCCAGCCACTTACTCTCGGTCCTGGCCATATTTACGTTAAAATGAATAATGAATTGTTCTGGCCTTAACCCTTTCTGTGCTGAAGCTCGCCATTCTCTTGTTAAGTTGGGCTTACCAATGCCATTACCACCTGCTCGGTTCATCTCCAAAATGCGTTTCACTTTAACTTTGTTATGCATGCCCCTGTCCTTATATTAGTAGATATTGTCTTGTTAGTTTTCAGTACATGAGGTGACTGCAATTGCTTTTTGTTGATATAATATAATTATTATTTTCTGAGGATGTCATATTGTATCATATTGTCATCATGGATAAAGCTCACGTAAGGTCCGTAAAATCTGGATGCCTTATACATTCAATGCGCACCTCATATAGACAAACATATATCCATTGCAGACACAACTACGCAATGTATACAATTTTTATACGGGATACCAATCCAATCTTTTCTCAGACTGAAATCAGCCAAGGGCTCAAAAACGAAATGAGCATTGTACCCACTTAAATTATGGATTAAATCAGGTATGTGTCATTGTAGTTGGTAATTCAAGTTGCATGAATTATGTGCAGCACCACAGAATTTTCCAGATAGATGACAGCTATCTTCATGCAGTGTTTCAACATTTTTATCTAATGCCTGCTCATAAATATAAGAATCAACTACATTATTGTATACTAATTTATGTTCTCATAGTTCTGTCATAGTGAAAAATTACATTACGTGGACAGACCCAGCAATTTTCTGTAAATTTAATGTCACAAAAACCATGGAAAACTCAAAAACGTGCATTTATCTTTTAATTTAATGTAAATAACTTCAAATCTAAATAACATAAGTCAATTAATTTTCTAAAATGTAACTGTTATTTCATAAATCATATTTCAAAGATGTAGCGGCAGTCAGCCCAGGGCTGATTGCGATGCGTTGTAATACGTTCTTATTTCTGTTTTAGAAAATAAGTGAAGAATGTTTCTGCTTCCATCTTTCTCTCTCTCTCTCTCTCTCTTCTCTCCCGTATGTTAGGTTTTCCACTGATAGCATGCACTATAGCTGAATTCCTTGCACATCAGTAATTAATATTTTTTTGTGTTCACAAATCTGATGTGTCACATTTTACCTTTAGAACCACTTGCAATGAAATTAATATAAATTAGTTAAGTCTCATGAATTCTCACTCTAACCGTTATCCTAATAGGTATAAGATACATGAAATATTTCAGTGCTTTATTGTTACAGCCAACGACCATTACGAGCTTAATGGACTGTCGCGTGGAGACGCAATGGCCGAATACAATTAGTATTCTGCCTTTATTCATTTGCAGCTTGCTGCAGCGTCCCTGGGATTACCTGCTGATCATGTCGAAGCGTTTTGCAAACACGAATACAGGCACAGAATCTTAAATGATCTGGCCACTGTCTCAAAGCTATGATTCCATTTCACCTGTAAATAACACACATCGACCCCGTAAAGTGGATGCTGTTACTAAAAGATGTAATCTCCTCTAAATTTTACAGCATTTTTCTACAAGTCAGTTTGGGCAATAACAAGAATGCATCCACAATCAACAATGGTCGTCTGCCCCAGTTAATTTTAACAGTTTTCTTTCCAGTGATTAATCTCAATTTCTACTTACAACCAAATTTTTGTAATCTTGCGTGAGCAGAAGCGTCATTTTAGCGCACAGCGTGGGGCTCGAAAACATCTGCAGTGAATTGGCGCATGGTGCAGGGAATGGCAACTGAATCTCAATGTAGACAAATGTAATGTGCTGCGAATACATAGAAAGATAGATCCCTTATCATTTAGATACAATATGGCAGGTCAGAACTGGAAGCAGTTACTTCCATAAATTATCTGGGAGTACGCATTAGGAGTGATTTAAAATGGAATGATCATATAAAGTTGATCGTCGGTAAAGCAGATGCCAGACTGAGATTCATTGGAAGAATCCTTTGGAAATGCAATCCGAAAACAAAGGAAGTAGGTTACAGTACGCTTGTTCACCCACTGCTTGAATACTGCTCAGCAGTGTGGGATCCGTACCAGATAGGGTTGATAGAAGAGATAGAGAAGATCCAACGGAGAGCAGGGCGCTTCGTTACAGGATCATTTAGTAATCGCGAAAGCGTTACGGAGATGATAGATAAACTCCAGTGGAAGACTCTGCAGGAGAGACGCTCAGTAGCTCGGTACGGGCTTTTTTTGAAGTTTCGAGAACATATCATCACCGAGGAGTCAAGCAGTATATTGCTCCCTCCTACGTATATCTCGCTAAGAGACCATGAGGATAAAATCAGAGAAATTAGAGCCCACACAGAAGCATACCGACAATCCTCCTTTCCACGAACAAAACGGGACTGGAATAGAGGGGAGAACCGATAGAGGTACTCAAGGTACCCTCCGCCACACACCATCAGGTGGCTTGCGGAGTATGGATGTAGATGTAGATGTAGAAGGAAAACGGCCGGCCAGGGTGGCCGAGCGGTTCTAGGCGCTACAGTCTGGAACTGCACGACCGCTACGGTCGCAGGTTCGAATCCTGCCTCAGGCATGGATGTGTGTGATGTCCTTAGGTTAGGTGGGTTTAAATAGTTCTCAGTTCTAGGGGACTGATGACCTCAGAAGTTAAATCCCATAGCGCTTAGAGCAGGGGCGGGCAGGAATCCTGCACGTGTGCGGTGCACTTGCACGCATGCAGTTAACAGTCGTTCTGCGTGCACACAGGGGCAAGCTGGCCACCCGCTCTCCCCTCCCCTCCATACCTTCTGTCCGCTCCTTCTCCTGCAATGCGTTTTGTTTCCTAGCTTGCTTTATTGAATGAAGGAATAAGATTAGTAGGAGTGCTTGAAAGATATCGTGGTTTGAAAGGGTACCTATTACCTACGATACGTTTTATTTAATTATCATAGGTGGAGTGGAACAAAATTTCTACATACAGACAAACGCAAACAGTTACTTAAATTTTCATCACTGATGTTTCCTCTTAACCGACACTTACTAATTCAGCAAATGGTTTTCCAGCTCTCGCTATATTAAGCGTAATCTTACAACTTGCACGTACCGCTGGGCTATTATTGTTGTCGTCCTGAAAAATTGAAAACAGTGCTCCATAAAATGTTAAATCAGTTAGATGAGAGACATGACGAAAGGAGGTCGCAGATTTCTCGTGACCACAGCAACTACGACAGATTCATCTAGTATCGTCAGATCGCTCTTCTTAAGCTCAGTCAATTTCCCCATCCGCTTAGAATCCGACAATAAATTGTACTCGTCCTTGTGAAATTTGTTATAATGGCCTTCAATGCTAAACTTCCGCTGACCAGCGAGAATACTGCCACATATTAAACATTTCGAATTTTCACATTTTTGCACAAAGAAAAAATGATTCTCCGATTACTTTTTAAAAGATAGCAAATCTCCGCTTCTCCGTTCCCTTGTTTCACTTTGCGTTTTCCGGTTCTTGCAATACAACGTTCACTACGTAGTGGTCGCTACGCATCGACGTCCGCAGCTTAGCCTGGTACTACACTGCCGCAACCTGCCGCTGCCGCCACTGCCCCATTCGACGATTGCACGCGAGCAGCACACGTGCAGCGCTGTGCGCTCATGAGCCGCGTGCAACGTTTGCCCGCCCCTGGCTTAGAGCCATTTTTGAACATGGAGAACGGTCCGCGTTATGAACCACGCAACGGCAGAATGCTGTTCGATTGGTCATTACATATTCAAGCACCTCTAAGAAGTGAAGTATTCAATCCAGAGACTTACAATGCCAAGCAAAGAAGTCTTCTGAAATATTTTGAAAAGTACGTTGAAAGAATACGATATTGGGACAATCCAATAACAGACAAAGATGTGATAGGAATATCAGACAAATATGTGACAGGAATTTCAAAAAGTATATCGCCAATCAATATTCGGGAAGAACGAATACATGCGCCCGAAGACACTATGGGAAACTGTGGTGGATTAGCTTGATTTAATTCAAGAAGGCGTGAAAAGCATGAACAGCAACTGCAGTGACGACCCGCAACATAGCGCGAACCACAAGAACAATGGTAGCAATCGCGTTGGAAACGGCAACGGTTCTACGCCTGAAACGTCCCCTTAGAACAATTTTACATGTGAAATGTCCACTTAGAACAATTTATACATGACTGTGCTTAACGTGACACACAATAATTTTAGCGCAACGCAATCTGACTATCAAAAATCCCTACAAAAGAATGGCCCAGACAAACATTAAACTATACCTTTCACAAATCACTTACCTCACAAAAATCTTCGTTGCTCGAACTACTGCAATACGGCGAGCGCCACTACTGCCAGCTAAATAAAAGATTCAAACTACTGAAGGCACTAACTACTGATAGGCATAGTTAGCAAATGAAAGATTTTAATAGAGAACAAACACTGTATTTACCTTAATAGTCATCAATAGTCATAATATATACAGCAGCTCATGACATCAATTTTTACAAATTTCAAACTCCGCCATCTCTGTCCTCACATCCACCACTGCTGGCGGCTCCCCTCCAACTGCCCAACGCAATCTGCTGTTCACATCCAGCTATAGCAGTTCATGACAACAATGGCAGGCAACAATGCAAACTAGCCACATACTGCACACAGCACAGCCAGTGATTTTCATACAGAGAGCGCTACGTAACGTTGCCAATAAGAAAACATAAACATCAAACTTACATAAAGAAAACATAAACAGCCTACTTACATAGCCCCCATGCTCCCCACAAAAAATTTTACAAATGTTTTTGGCCAGTGGCCAATAATGATTTGATAAAATTTTTCATAATTACACTAACAAAGATATCCAATGCACACACTTATTGATACAATGTTGGTCAAAAGCTAAAATTTTCTCACAGTCCATAAAGACAGTCCTGATCATTCATCATAATAGTAATTACAGTTTTTTTCACAAAGTCTCATTAGTAAAAGAAATTGCACACAGAAGTAGTGGATTTCCATGCAGTCTTGAAGAAGTAGTGTTGTCCTTCCAACGGAAAGACAGTGCTGACTCTTGACATGCTGACAGGTAATGGGCCACAACAGAGCAAACCCACAGCAGAGTCATTCGAAGTTCTGACGAATATTGGTAGGTAGGTCATCACAGAGCAGACCCACTGTAGTCCTGGTAGAGGGTATTGTATTGGTGGGCCACCGGAGGTGCAGACCCACTGCAGTCCTTGTAGAAATAATGGTATTGGTGTGTCATCAGAGATGCAGACCCACTGTAGTCCTTGTAGAGATGGCCAGCAGCCATCTGCTGCGACTGTGCAGGTGCACAATCACCATTGAAGAGTCTTGCGGATAATAGAGCAAGTCCATAACCACCACCTGTGCACTCACAAAGTTTTTCGAATTGTCCTTAGGAGTCTTGCAGACAATATAGCAAGTCCATAAACCACCACTTGTGCACTCACAAAGTTTTTGGGAATTGTCCTTGGAACCAGCAATGCTGTTATCCAGTCCCTTGCTGAATTATTAACACACGTGCAAACACTATCAGTCCTTACTTCTCACATATTGTCCATATACTATGACCAACAGAAATGTGTGCAGTGAAATGAATGCTTACAAGTTACTTAATTTGATTAACTGGCGTCAATTACAATTATATAACATAAAAATACAATTACAAAGATACAAAATACATCATTAAAAACATAACAATACAGATAATATTTGTAGTGCAGGCTTTACAAAACAATAGAAATAAACATATACATCAGTGTTACAAGAATTGTGACATGAGTACAAAAATAAAAGATCAGAATCACTTTTAAAAATTCAACTTCACACATGAGCATGAAAACAACACAGAATAAATAATGTCTAAGCATCTTTACAAAGAAAATAACAGAGTATTAGAAAAATTCTACAACATAGCTCTCATCAGCTAAACACATAAAGACAGGAAAAACACAAATACACACGGGTACCCAAACACATAGTGGGATAACACAAAAGGAAAGGACAGGGTTTGTTTTCAGTGTAACATTTAGTACTGCAGTCCACCCCACAACTTCATTCGATAGATCTTTCGTCTTATTTCAACATTTGTTTCCACCAAAAAAATCCTATCCAAGCATGCTTTCTGTATTTATATGTTCACATATTGCTTACCTCATCATTTATTTCCAAGAAAATCCTACCTATACCTCCTTCCTGTATTCTATTCATATTTCTTTCAAAATGATTATTTCTGATTGTACAACACTCATTTGGGCCCAAATCTTTTTCATGTAACCTTGCAATGCATACTTTACCTATTCTCCATAGTCAGTTTCTTATATAGTCTACCCCCTCTTAAGCTAACTTAAATCTACTGAGCTCAGATATATATATCAAGGGACGAGGCAATGCAGCATCACAAAACACAGTTAATATAAACAGCAATGAAAAAAAACGCAGATTTGCAAAGCAAGCAGCATTAAGAAATTAGCAAAAGTCAAATTCAATAACACTATGCCTGGCAAACAGCAGCAACTTATACCTAAACATGACATAGCGCAAGCAGAAAAAATATTACACTAAAATGGACATGTCTAATACCTATGTCACATCTTAACATGAGAGTGATGCATCACAAAAACTTACGCTAGTAGATAAGTTACCAAATCATAAAAAATAATTTATGCAATTCCTGTGAAGGGAAATGTCTTTTTTGTGCTCCCTCATTTTTTTGGATAGATCATAAAATTATTTACTGGATCTGTAGGCATAAAATATTTATATTAGTACATATATTAAATTTTATTTTAACCAATGCTGCAGTGCAGCTAGAAACTTGATATTAAACAAAATATGTAAATAAATACATAAAGCAAGCCATATGGCATTTTTCTCAACTAGCAAGACAATAGCTGTGAAATGTTTCGCATCGTTTCATTAGGCATTTCAATAAATATCATAAATTACGAGCTCCACAGTATGCTTTCAGTAGCGCGGACAATGGCCTTCCCTTTCTGTTTTTTTCTACCTGTGCTTCTAACGAGGCACTCAAACTAATGGCTTGTTCTCCAGGTGTCTGACACAGCTGTGTGCCCACGACGCACCTGCAGGTGGTCACTTAACATTCTTATGGAAATATTTACGACAGCAGTTTCCACTACAGTGACAGTCTCATATAAAAATTTCACAGGTCGAGAATTTACGTTGCAAATCTGTAGAAACAAAATGCTATTGATATGACAGTGTCCAAAAAATTTTCGCTTGCATTGTGATACATTCACGCATTTACACACACATTTCATAACTCTCAAAGTACAATTCTTGGTTTCCAACATCCTTTTTCACAAGTCAAGAGTCCCTAACTTCTATTCATTATTCATATACATATAAACACGTAATCACATTCCTCATATATGGTAGCATCATCTTATTGACATAAACATACCTCAACAGCATAATACACATCGTCGTCGTAAAAATAACATCATAACACCTCAGTCAAATGTCAAAAACGTCGTAGCTTCCTCCAATGATTTCAAAACCTAAAGAAAATTCTCTGCTCATTTCAGTAGTGTCATCTACCTCAAACGTACTTTAAAAATCATGATCTCATACCAAATACATCATTCAAAGCTCTCATAGTATCACAATGGTTCCGAAAAAATATGAACAGCTCACAAAGTATAGACAAAGTACAATTTCTTAAGTGTGAAGTAATCCAACTCTGTAATTGCGTAAACATGTGTCACTGATGTAGAAAAAAAATGTTTGTTTCTCTGTTAAATGATCAGATAGCTGTGTAATTTATGTGTTAGAGAAATATGGTACCGATGTGTTAAATTGTATAAGCAAATACCATATTAGCTAGGGCTCCTTGTGCTTGCCAAACACATGGTACACAAAGTAGGCGTGTACCCCCCTGAGGTTTATTGTAATTATACCCTCAGGTGTTACAGATTACAGCAATGGAATGAAATGTATTGCGAAAAACTTTCTTTGTAATTCAAAAATCTTTAAAAATAAATGTTTTAAGTACAAAATTAATCACTCAAATACGTGTCTTGTAGCGCTAAATATGCGTCTTGCTGTAAAATAATCTCTGGGAAGTGTCATAGTTATTGTCCTCCGAAAGCTAAGTTCTGCAGAAGTCAATGTACTTACCTCATGATAAACAAAGTGAAATGCTTTGCGTATAAATAACTTAGTTATTACGCTTATTGCCGTGATGAGGAAAGTACTGTGCTGTAACGTATTGTTGTCCTACGGAAAAGGCTGTCTCCTTGTAGCAATAGCACAAAAGTCACCACTAAAACATGTCTCACTTTATAGAAGAATTCAGAAAAAACTGTGCAGATATAAAACAGATACACCGCAAAAGCAACATTGTATATTGTCACTCATTAATAACATCGTGATATAATCGTGTAGCTGTCAAAGAAACCAAATACTAAGTCATCTTGAATCTCACAGAAAGTACTTCAAATCCTGAATCCACTCTCAAGCAAACCAAAATGTTGCATGAAAATTTCATTAGCAGTGCTGGTAAATGTTCTAATCGTGCAACTAACAAGCAAGAATGTACACACACAATTACACTGTGTCGTCTGTTCGCAATAACAATGCATTCGTAATTTCTGTTTAAATAATTTCTCTTGGTTCTTGACTGGATGGTTAGTTAGCTTTAAAACATAGTTGCATGTTAACAGTTTCTCAGTGTGACAAATTGTACAAGTAGCGTGAAGTGAAAATTGCAAAGACTAAGTTAAAAAGCAGATTATCTGTCAATAAATGGTTTTACATGAGAAATGTGGTGTAAACCTTTACTCTTCCTAGTACGCAGAGTTTCAACTTCAACGCAATTATCATGTGGTATACGTCGGATTCTGTAAGGTCCATTGTAAACTAGAAAGAATTTGTGACTCAAGTGTTTCTTCTTATGTGACAATGAATGAGCTTTAATGAGAACTTTCTGACCAATATATAATTTCTTTGCATTTGCTTTACCGTGTAGTTTTCTCCTTTTGTCTGCTGCAGATTTTATATTTTTAAGAGCCAAATCAATTATGTCTTTGTGTCGAAGTTTACGTGTATTCGGGAAAGGTACAAGCTCTCTGATTCTGTTTGGAGGTTCTTCATTCTTCAGTACAAGAGTAGGTGGTAAAGCAGTGGAATCATGAGGCATTTCATTCAGCACATTTTGAAATAAGTGTAAATATCTGTCCCAATGCTGATGCTTTCTGTGACAATAAAGTCTGCAAAGCTTATTGATTTCTTTCATAATCCGTTCAGACGGGTTACAATGTGGTGAATACAATGAAATAAAAACAGGTTTGATTTTATGATTCCGAAGCATGCGTGACCAAACAGCAGATCTGAATTGCGGTCCGTTATCTGAAATGACTTTACTAACGTGTCCAACTTCACGTAAAAAATTTTTAACAAAGGCGTTGGATACAGACCGTCCAGTGGCTTTACGTAACGGAGTGAAAGAAACAAATTTTGAAGTAAGTTCAACAGCGACTAGAACGTACGAAAATCCATTCGATGTTCTGACAAGGGGTCCCAAGAGATCAACAGCAGCAAATTCTTTTAATTTAGAAGGAATAATAGGAAATAATGGAGCACGATGTGAGATAGTAGATGGTTTCGCCTTTTGACAAAGTTTACAAATAGACAAGACTCTTCGAATTCTCTTTTCCATATTGTTAAAATAACAAGTCGTTCGAAGAATATGATAACATTTTCGTGGACCAAAATGTGCGTAGCTGAAATGAATGTACCAAATGAGCTTATTAACAAAATCGTCTGGAATGCAAAGTACCCATAGCTTGTCATCAACAGTGCAGCGTTTGAAGAGTATGTTGTTTCTAACCAGGTAATAATGCCGAATCTGAGTGTGTGTCTTTTCATGCCATTTACTTTTGATATCTTTCCAAATCGGATCTTGATCTTGTTCATGAGCAATGTCCTTTAAAGATGTGGTGATGAAGTTTTCAAAGGCGACTTTCTGAATGTAAAGAATACTGAAATTTTTCTCGAGGTTGCCTTCTGTGTTACTTTTCTCAAGCCCAGCCGGTGCGCGTGACAGCGCGTCCGCAACAATGTTCTCCTTGCCGGGAACGTAGACTATTGTGAAGCGGAATTCTTGCAGAAACAATGCCCAACGTTTTAACCTATCATGATTTAATTTTGAAGACATAAGAAATTGTAATGCACGATGATCACTGTATACTTTTACGTGCTTACCAGAAAGAAAGAAACGGAATTTGTTAAATGCCCAAACGATAGCTAAAGCTTCTAATTCAGTAACGGAATAATTTTTTTCAGATTTTGTTAGCACTCGGCTAGCAAAAGCAATGGTTTTCTGAACAGTAATGTCATCTTCTATGGCTTCTTGAAATAAATGGGCACCAAGACCAACTTTGGAAGAATCAGTGCTAAGGCAGAAATCTTGTGACAGATCTGGATGAGCTAGTATTGGCGCGTGAAGTAACGCTTCTTTCAAAGAATTGAATTCCAACTGTGCTTGTTCGTCCCAGTTCCAAATAGTATTTTTTCCAGTGAGAGAACAAAGTTTTGGTGTAACTAGAATTTGCATATTCAGAAAACGACGGTAAAAATTTACGAGACCTAGAAAACTGCGGACTTGTCTTTTTGTGGATGGAACAGGAATGGCTCTGATTGCTTCTAACTTTTCTGGATCCGGCTGAATGCCTTCAGAAGAAATAATATGTCCCAAAAACTTCACCTCTGACCTACCGAATTCAGACTTTTCCAAGTTAACTGTAATTCCAGATTCTGCAAAAATACGTAACAAACTGTTGAGGATGCGGTTATGTTGTTCCCATGAAGCTTCTGCTATTAGAATATCGTCCACATATAAAGTGATGTGACGTTTTAAGAACTCAGGTAATATGGAATTTAACCCACGAATGAATGCTGCTGAAGAAATGTTCAAACCAAAAGGAAGTTTCCGAAACTGATAACAAACGCCGAAACAAAGGAAAGCTGTGTATTTTCTGCATTCTGGATGAAGTTCGATCTGATAAAAGCTGGATCTGAGATCAATGGAAGACAACACTTTTACACCATTAAAATTTTGAAGAAGTTCTTCCATCGTCTGCGGCCTGTCTGTTTCAGGAATAATGATAGTATTGATTTGTCTCGAATCTAAAACAAGCCTGATCGATCCATTTTTCTTCTCAACAACATGTAATGGATTGTTGTATGAGCTTACTGCAGGCTCAATAATGCCCTCGTCAAGCATAGATTGTATTTCTGTTCTAACACGGTCCCTATAATGTGCCGGAATTACGTATGGTCTAACACAAAATTTAGTATGCTCACGAACACGAAATTGGTATTGAAATCCCTTGATTGTTCCTGTTTTGTGAGTAAAAACTGTGGAATGTGCTTGTAAAATCTCAAAAAGGTCCTGCCTATCAGTGTCATTACAATTCTCAATTGTCTGAATTTTATTCTGAATTAACTCATTAATTTCAAATATGCCGTCGATATCATCCCTTTCAGTACTTGCAGAGTGATTGTTGGTGTCTAGTTCCGTAGAAAATTCCGAACTGTTATCTAACAGAAGGTAAAGCCGATTAATTTCCTCATCATGGTTTGAGAGCCAGTCTTCAAATTTCAAAGCTATTGACTTACCTTCTTTCTCTAAACTTATTTCAGCATCGTGAAAGCTTAAGATTGCTTTGTATTCATTCAAAAAGTCTACTCCCAGTATAATTTCCGTCGACAATAATGGAACAATAAGGAAGTTCATAGAGAAGCTGTGGCTTTGACAAAAGAATTCTAAATTGGTTTGTTGGCGTACATCTACACTTTTTCCAAAGATTGCACCTTGTAATTTAATCTTACGTAACGGAAGTGTGGGGCAATCGTTCGATTTGTTGCATTTGCTAAAAGCTGTTTCACTAATTACTGAAATGGGACTGCCAGAGTCAAGTACTGCCGTAAATTTTACGTCATTTACAGTAATATGAATCACAGGATATGCAATGTTGTTATGTTTTACGTCGTGTTGCTGGAGTAAGATGTCCCTAATGTCTTCCATTTTTACGTAATTACTAGCTACGGCAGCTGCGTCGTCAGTTTCATAAGTACGTCTTGTGGCTGCCAGTGGTGTGAGTCATCGCCTATTGTCTCTTTGTTGGCGCGCGTCGTTATTGGGATTTGGAGACCTAACTTCTACAAATTCATCGTGACGAGAGTGCTCTGCTCTATTTAAATCTCGCCAGTTCTGATGCAATTCAGGTCTGTCGTTACGATCATATCGTCTGTCGTCATGTCGGTAGGTTCGATAGTTTCTTTCATGTCGGTCATGTGGTGGAGAATTTCTCCCAGAATCGTAACTACGCGCTGGACCGTTGCGTCTAAAGTTATTCTGTCTCCCTTGATAATAGTTATTTTGGTTCCCATATTGTCTGTTTCTCTGATTGTCTCTGTGATAGTCATTACCGCTGAAAGGTGATCTTTCCCTGTAACTATTACTCTGCCAGTGGTTGTCATATGGGTGGTGTCTGTTTTGGTCACGATTTACGTTGTAAGAATAGGTTTGTCGTGGCCATTTATTGTTTCTGTCGTCACGGAATTGTGACGGATGTGACCTGTAATGATTGTTTTCCTGTTTTCGCATCCCGCGACTGTCTGTGTCAATTTCCAGTTCTTGTAACAGTCCCTGAAAAGCTTCAATGTCGTCTTTGCAACGTCCTGCTAAAATAATATGCCGTAAGTGTTCAGGTAATTTGATTAAGCAAATGCGGATGAGTTCTGAGTGGCTGTATGGGTTTGACAGGTACTGATTCTTGTGCAACATGTCTTCAAAATATTTCACAAGACTGGAAAATTCAGATTGTTCGAAACGTTTCATCATTATGATGTTATGTTTTACGCGGTCTTGTGTGGCTTGAGACCAATATGCTGAGAGGAAGGCATGGTAAAATTCTCCTTCACTGTGGCAATCGTGAATGACCGATCGCATTCTTACAGCTGGTTCATTCTCCAAGTAGCCACACATAAATTCTAATCTGTGCTCCAATGACCAGTTGGGAGGAAAACAATGAGAGAATTGATGGAGCCATGCTTGTGGATGAATGTCGTTGCCAGAATTCTTAAATGTTTTGAATTTACGTGTAGTAATGAACAGCTTATAGTCAAAGTCATCATGTCGGCGAGTCACATATCGGTCATTGTTACGTCGTGTCGGCGGTTCCATCTCAAAATTCGGTGCACCTTGCCAATTCCTTTCATAATTACCGAAATGCCCTGTGTTATTATTTTGTGGCTTTTCCGTATTTATATGTCCCTCTTCCCTTATCGGGGCGCGAGAGTCCTCTGAAATACGTAATTCTTGTATTACCTGTGTCAGCTGATCTTGTACTTCCCGCATTTCTCTTTTGTATTGCGTATTAATTTGATTCTGATTTTGTTTGAATTTTCTTATTTGTTCATAGTCTTCTGTGTCAGTGAAGGCTACGGGTCTTGTGTCATTCAGATCATCATCTACCTTTGTAGATAAGTTAGTGACCTGATCCGAAAGTTCAGCTACTTTCTCCGATAGTGTACGTATTTCCTCAGTGTGTTTTTCTGAACCAAGTTTCAGAGTGTCCATTTGTGTTGAAATCGAATCTACTGTGTTCTTTAAGTTTTCCTGAGTTTTTGCCAGTTGCGTAACCGAATCGGTAGATGCAACTGAGTCAATTTTAGCCCACACGGTCTCATGATATTCATGAACAATGGTTTGCAGCTCTTTTATGGCTGCTTCGTGATTCTGTAATGCATTTTCATGCCGCGAAAAAATAGGCTGAAAATGCTCACAAATTTGTGTTTTTACGTCATTACAGACTTTTTGACATTTCGATTCAATGTTATGTAATTCAGTAGTTAAATCTTCACGTGTTTGTTCAAGTGTGGTGTCTAACTTTTGAAGCTTTTGCTGTGTTTGTCTCTGATTTTGTTCCATTGTGTGTAACTGTTGCTGTGTTTGTTTCTGGTGTTGTTCCATTGTGTCTAACTTTTGAAGATTTTGTTCCACTGTGTCTAACTTTTTAAGATTTTGTTCCATTGTGTCTAACTTTAGAAGATTTTGTCCCATTTGTTGCATTAATTGTAATAACAATGCATTAGTGTCTGGAATCTGTTCCTCTACGCTTTTCGGCAGTGCATTTGCACCAGCAACATTCACATTTTGACAAGCAGAAAATGTGTCTTGACTCATTTGAGAAAACGGTGAGGACGCAAAACCTGAATCTACAGTATTTGCAAAATTGTGTCCTATCATTTCGGATTCCTGAGGCGAGCTGTTGCCGACCGATCGATCGATAATGCTTCCCTGTTCACTACCTGTTTGACTGTCTACGCCATTGTTTGACGCCCGCTCCATTTCCCTATGCACAGTTACCAAATTACTACTTTGAACATTAGTTAACTCATTACACAGTGGCGCTAACACATTGCTTTCGTCTTCACTGTCGTTTCTTAGTTTACTTTGGAGCCGAGTGTTACGTTTTTCACACGCCATTATTGTGACAATATTTCACACGATAACACAGAAAAGCACAATTTGAATAGCAAAAATAAGAGAACACATTAACATAGCACTGAAAATAATATGTAGTTAATTACAAGCGCAGCTGCGAAATACTTGTTGCAAATCTACATGCATGCCACAACTGTTTTACTGTACAACAATGAAAGACTGCAACTACAAAGGAGATTCTCTCTACAATTACGCACTAGCAATAAACAAAAGCTACACTAAATACACAAGAAAAAATCAGAAGATTCCAGTGAGGTATCCTAGGCTAAGGGTCGACATATGAAACGTCCCCTTAGAACAATTTTACATGTGAAATGTCCACTTAGAACAATTTATACATGACTGTGCTTCACCTGACACACAATAATTTTAGCGCAACGCAATCTGACTATCAAAAATCCCTACAAAAGAATGGCCCAGACAAACATTAAACTATACCTTTCACAAATCACTTACCTCACAAAAATCTTCGTTGCTCGAACTACTGCAATACGGCGAGCGCCACTACTGCCAGCTAAATAAAAGATTCAAACTACTGAAGGCACTAACTACTGGTAGGCATAGTTAGCAAATGAAAGATTTTAATAGAGAACAAACACTGTATTTACCTTAATAGTCATCAATAGTCATAATATATACAGCAGCTCATGACATCAATTTTTACAAATTTCAAACTCCGCCATCTCTGTCCTCACATCCACCACTGCTGGCGGCTCCCCTCCAACTGCCCAACGCAATCTGCTGTTCACATCCAGCTATAGCAGTTCATGACAACAATGGCAGGCAACAATGCAAACTAGCCACATACTGCACACAGCACAGCCAGTGATTTTCATACAGAGAGCGCTACGTAACGTTGCCAATAAGAAAACATAAACATCAAACTTACATAAAGAAAACATAAACAGCCTACTTACACGCCTACTGGCAGAATGGTTCCAAAAAAAATGGGTAGAATGGCTCTGAGCACTATGGGACTTAACTCCTGAGGTCATCAGTCCCCTAGAACTTAGAACTACTTAAACCTGACTAACCTAAGGACATCACACACATCCATGCCCGAGGTAGGATTCGAATCTGCGACTGTAGCGTTCGCGCGGTTCCAGACTGTAGCGCCTAGAACCGCTCGGCCACACTGGCAGGTCAGAATGGCTACAGATTTGTGCTTCAAAATAAAAATAATAACCAGAGATATCACCATGGGTTTCAGAGTAATAGACACTGGCAAAATCAGGCATAACGAGGGCGAAACCAAAACTAAAATAGGGGTCAGTGGAAGCCTAGGTTTAGGGGACCACCGCCAGCAAACTTTTCACAGCCGCATCCAGGTTGGCAAGACCAGCAACTTCAAGCCAGATATAATAACCAACCAATACAAATAGCTGAGGTTACCGATCAGCAACCTCAACAACAAAATCAGGCGTCAAACTAAAAGCGGTCGTATCCTGCTCCCGCATATCGGCCGCAGAATGGAAAGGGGGCGAAATGAAAAATGTTATGACGAACATGCTTCATTACAACGAAGAAACTGAAGTAAAGGCTCAGTTATGTAACGATCCAATGTCGAGTGCAGAATTTTATGAAGAGTAAGTTTAGGCAACAGTAAACGCTGTAGTAGGTGGAATACCAGCCACCGTAGTTTTAGATACGGGGGCGAAATTAAATGTACTTGCTTTACATTTCTTTAGTGAGGTGTGTGAGATGGGAAAGGTTCCGACTTTGCCTGTGCAGAATTGTGTTGCCTCGGGAGCCATTGGTTCACAGACACAAAGGATTGAAAAGCAGGCACAGATTGAAGTATTATTTGAAAGCGGAGCTATAGAATGCACGTTTTCTATAGTAAGTCAGTAATGACGGAAGCGACGCCTTACTGTGAACGGAACCAATTGCTCGTCCACTGTGACATTTTCGTAAGGAACGAACATTTTAGGATATTGTTCCACAAACATTTCACAGTCATGACAGCAGCCAGTTTATCATGGCGTCGCCTAGCTGTCAAATCTGAGAAATGTTCTTATTTCATGAAAACACTGAAGTGACATCGTTGCACGAAAAACTGGTCGACCATTCATGTCATCCCATAGCTCTTCAAGAGATTCTCCAGCAGATATGTACACATCAGACAATCCAATATAAGTGCCAAATAAGCCTTCAGTTCCTGATTTGTAATAGATGTGCATGTCGCATCTTTGGCTTGTGATACTCGGGTCATTTCTCTGTTGGTTTCATTCAAAATCAATGCCAACATTTCTTCAGTTATAAACAGTGAAAATGAGGATATATTGTGTATTGAACCAGGGACCTAGAAACGACGGAGAAGCTTTGTGCCACCGTAGCCGTCAGTGGGTCACAACCCCATAACAGGCCAACCGCCCCACCGCCGTTCCACACCGAACCCACTGTTATTGTGCGGTTCCGCCCCCAATGGACCCCCTTGGGAACGTCTCATACCAGACGAGTTAACTCCAAATATTTGCGTGGTAGAGTAATTATGGTGTACGCGTATGTGGAGAGTGGTTGCGCAGCAATTGCCAACACAGTGTAACTGAGGCGGAATAAGGGGAACTAGCCGGCATTCGCCGAGGCAGGTCGAAAACCGCCTTGAAAACCACCCACAGGCTGGCTGGTACCCTGGACCTCGACACTAATCCGCTGGGAGGATTCGTGCTGGGGACGGGCCCATATTCCCGCTCGAGAAGCAGCGCGTTAGACCACACCGATTGCCGGGTGGGCAATAATGAGGATACTTTTGTTTCGTTAATTCGCTGAAGAGCAAACCGGGTAGGTCCTGGAGCAGGATGAAGAATGTTTCCAGCCCTAAAAAAATGAAAAATAAAAAAAAATTAAGCTAGCTGAGAATTAATAACAAAGCAAAAAGATAAACTGCAAGAAAAGTAAATCTGTCATTAGGTAAAAAGTAAAGATATATTGCATACAAATCCCAAGAGATTATGAAAGATGAAGGTTTTCATCTTTCTAGACAATCAGCACATTGCATTCCCTACCACAAAAATCAGCTTTGGTCGAACCGAGTTTCGAGTGAAGACCACAGTGGTGATAACCTACTGTGTTGCACACTTCCTGATGACGCAGACCTATAATAATAATGATCTAATCGTAAATCTGAGTTGCATATAATATATTTATAGTGCTGGCCTTGCCTTTGACGCAGCTGGGGGATTTTTAGGCCACTCTGTACCATTACGCGACTTATAAACATTTCCAACTACATCAGTTTCGTTAGACAAAGTAGCTGCGCTTTCATTTGCTTCGGTAATAACACTCTCCTCACTTCCAACTGATACATTATCGCCGGCCGGTGTGGCCGTGCGGTTCTAAGCGTTTTAGTTTGGAACCGCGTGACCGCTACGGTCGCAGGTTCGAATCCTGCCTCGGGCATGGATGTGTGTGATGTCCTTAGGTTAGTTAGGTTTAAGTAGTTCCAAGTTCTAGGGGACTGATGACCTCAGAAGTTAAGTCCCATAGTGCTCAGAGCCATTTGAACCATTTGATACATTATCACATCACTTGAACTATCAACAGAATCTTGAAAATTTTTATTATTGACAGGATCATCTACTGTTTCGTTGTATGACTCATTCTGAAGCCTTTCGAATTGTTCATCGCTTAGAAAACGACTAGCCATGTTGGCACACTAAATCAGACTGACGGTGCAGTTGTTATACCAGTTCTTACAACAACATGAAATACCTCTGAGCCATTGTAGACCATACGACAACAATCACGTGTATTACAATTTGTTGAAAGAGTTCACATGAATATCCGCCTGTGTCTAAAAGACGCATTCACAAAAAGTCTGCCAAAGCTATTTATTTCAAAAAATATTACACATTTTGAAACAAAAATTAAGGATAACATAAATTATTACGTACTTGAGGATTACATAAGGTCCTGTCTCAAAATAAATATTATTCGCGGATTTATGTTAATTTTAGTAAATGAACTGGGTCAGTCAGGCCCATTCACGACAGGAAGGTTAAGGCCATAGAAAATGATTCCGTAGGGCCCGTTACAGACGTTGCCACATCGAAAACCTCACATCCAATTGAAAACTCGATACGGAGAAAAAATTTTCCGAGAAATTAGGCGTGACCTGTATCAAGCAGCACGAAATTGCCAGTTTTTCCTCCGACGCTACCTTCAGCAAAAGCAGTTTGATAATCTCGTAAAACATTGATGAAACAACTGTCACTAGCAAAGCTGATAACAAAGCCAAGTTTCCCACGTTACATTCCACGGAAAGACAAAGTATATCTGCAACAGGTCAGGGCCATGCCGTTCTTGAAACGAGCAGCGGCGCTGTCAACAATATCGTCGGCCCGCACAACAGCACGCCACAGCTTACTTCAAAGCAATGTAGCGCTACGCCGACCAAAATAAAACTCAGCTCCGCATATATCAAGCCCACTGACGTCCAAGGTACTTCCTTTTACTCACATGGCCAATCTGACTGAACAGCAGTGCACAAATCCTATGAAGTTAATCACGAAGTCATCAGCAGCAAATGAGTCCACAATGAAACAATCTGGGTTCAGTATCACCGGCACATAACTGTCAAGAATATTTTTTTTTTGAAATCATCGATTTCCAAAACTAATCACATCTAGATTCATATCAAAAATATTATGCCAAGCCAAACACAGAGCTGGATCACTTACATTGCGCTATGTAGATACACCAGAGCAGATTCTGCCCCCACATAAATTATCTTTATACGATTTTTCTTTCCTGGATAGCAACATTGCACACGATTTTGACACTGATACATTAAATTTGTCCATTTTTTGCGTCTCTTGTAGCCAAGAAACATCTGAATGAGATTTACTTAAATTCAATTTTCATCGCATAGCAACAACGAGAAATTACTGAAATACCAATAATGTAAGTTTTAGCACCAAGAACACGGCTGCAATTATGAACGAAATTATGCGCAAGCTTATTTCAGCAGCAAGAATTTGAAAAGGAAATTTTATGGCATTTATTCTACAAAATTTCTATGTAACCAACTACTTTATTTACACTACTGATATGCACCAGTTTTGACTACATAAATTATTTCTTCACTTCGATGTCTTGCATTCTGAAGACATTATGCTACTGCTATTTATATAGTTTTTAACCACTTTTCAGCTTCATATAATTTTTTTGCTACTTTTCAGGAAATACGATATTTGGCATTATTCTTGCAGAAGTCGTTACTTGCATTACCAGCATATCTCAATTTACGCTCATTTTGGTTCTACACGCGACTCTACATACCTATAAAACACACGAGACCTTTTATTTGACACATTTCCCATGCTTATACAAATTCTACTGGTACCTTGTTTTCACATTTCCTAGATTATTCAGCATTTTATTAGGTGACGACGTGCCTGGTAGGGAGAATCTTGCATGTCGGCTCTCTTACCGTAAGTTTAAGCCTTGCAATTTTTTTCTGTTTTGATATGCATGTGCGTGAAAGCAACTGAAAGAGACACCATTTATTTTGACATGTGTCCAGCGGATCACGTCCCTTGGGTGGTCTGACCGCTGCGAATTGTAACTCAAATATTTTTTCATAATAAAAGTTTGTGTCCTTTTGTATATTGCCTCTATATATCTTATGTTCATTCATTTATGATACTATTTTGTCTTTACCGATACTATAACATGTGCTTTTATTGCAATGGGCACCCGAATTCGATAATAATATTAATGTAAACTAAAGGGAAAGATGTATGAGTCTACTGGGACGCACTTGTATGTGGCACCTGAATACGATAACAATATTAACGTAAACGAAAGTGAAACTAGTATATGAATTTATAAACAATGTATGTCTCTGATGGGCTTTATAATGCCGATCGCTGACTGTGCACGACAACAGAGCTTATTTTGGTTGTACACGCGACTCTACATACCTATAAAACACACTAGACCTTTTACTTGACACATTTCCCATACTTATACAAATTCTATTAGTACCTTGTTTTCACATTTGCTTGATTATTCAGCATTTTATTAGGTGGCGACGTGCCTTGTAGGGAGAATCTTGCAGGTCGGTTCTCTTAACATACGTTTAGGCCATGTAAATTTTTCTGTTTTGATATGTGGAGTAAGAGAGCGATGGGGGCACTGTTGTAGGTACCTGTCCGTGAGCGAAAGAGGATGATGTAAGCAGTTTTTTGTAGTGTGTTCCTTGAAGCCAGCAAGTATTAGATTAATGTAGAAATTACGAGAACATGGAAGTGGAAGTCTTCATGCAAGCAAGGTAAAGTCGTTAAATAATTATGATTTTCGTTTGGCCAGCGCTTTAGTATAGATGAGTTGGCTGATAATTTATAATTATTGAGTAACCCCAGAATGTGCATAAGCTGATTGATAATAAGGCTAGTTAGATATTTTACTTTTGTAATGTTTCTAAGATTTGTTAACAGAGCTATATGTAATTTGTGATTTGCATTTATGCTGGATTAGTGAGTTTAGATAACACTTGCTGTAAATGTCATTGTTTATCGGTCAGTTGGTAAATACGATATGTTCTTTTTTTTACCCATGTAACTTCAGTTGTCAAATGTTTTTGAAAAGCCAAACTTGAAACATAATTTCACAAAAAAAATAAGTTTTGGTAATTACCACAATCACTACCACAGAAGTTCGATTTTCTTAAAGGTTCTCGTTTATCAGCCAAAAGAATTTCAAGTCCATTTCAAGTATTATGGCCATGATTGCACACTGCTGAGCCTGTAGCTAATTCATATTCCTTTTTATGAGAGATCAGAATATCTCGCGTTCCACTGTTGCTGCTTTAGAGGTAAAATAGTTTAATTTATTGTTATGTGCACACGGACCAAAGTTATCGGTTTCGAACAGTGCCAGAGGATTCAGTGCCTAAGGGGCTGAATGTATTTTGCAGTGAGTGTATTTCTTTATTGGTGCTGGGAGTTGCATTGCCAAATCAGTTCGTATAAAGTTTTGCTAACAATAAAACCGAGCAAGCACACCACTTGCAGTTTCAATACGCTACACGATAATTCGAGTTATGTTACAGTTCAGTTATACAAAGAAGAATCAATTTTTAAAGTACATTACATTATTAGAAATATATTATTGTATTTTTGTTGATTATTTAAAATATTTTTCTCGTATGTGTATGTATGTCATGATATCTAGGTAGGGATGAGCCATACATTATTTACGTGAAGGATGAAACAGACATTAGGATTTGATTCTTTGCCATGACCGTTTATCGTATTCGCGTTTTTTGACGCTATATCACTTAAATTTCCATCTTGTAAACTTAGGAGCCTTGTGTCAAGTAACAGGCCACGCTACACAAGTTTGGGTCTTAAACTTTTACCCTCCAACTAGTTAAATGTGTCAGATATTAGGACAAGAAAAGGCATCCGGCCATAGGACCATACACAAGAAATAAATTTTAATTTTTGTAAACTGTAAAATTGTAAATATCGAAGTTTCACGACACGAAGTAATACAAGGATGAGACTAAATTCTCCGCAAACGGTTATGTAAGTGAAATTGCACGAATTAAATAGCTGTGAAAAATGCACCTTCGGAGTGCAGAATGGACTGTTAAAGAGACTTAAATGTGACGATCTGGTAGGGAAGTTAAACAAGCGACGCTAGTGTAGACAATGCAGTACTCACCTTCACCAAACTGCAACGCGAAGAGACAAATGATGAAACAGTAAACACACTACCCTGCCATCGACGGGATGCTAGAAAATACAGTCACAATTCATAAAGCACTCGTACGAACGCAAACTTAATGCTTCAATAAACGTTTGCCGGTCAATTCTGTCGCCAACAACTCTGTGGAGTGGTACAGAAACTAATTGTCAGCGTGCGGTGTTGAATGCGTCTTTTAAATTCAAAACTGTTACCCAGCACGAGTGACTAGATGAATATTTAACAAGACTCTCGTGTGCTCACTGTAAATATTAGGTTAGTGCAATGTATGGACTATAAACAACGAACTCTTACGGCAGCCAACAAACAAACTTTGGTTCGTGGTACGTGGTCTAATTAGTACTGTTGCTGTTAAAATATCGATGATTTTTCAAAAATATATCAATATAAATCGGGGATTTTTTTACTGTCATATAGATATACCGAAATGACAATATCGAGTGCTGATATTTGTGTTTTACATTATATTTTTCTCGCAATTTTCGCTAAATATATGAAATTGTTCTTTTGAAATTGCAGTAGAACATAATTTGACTTTTACTGTATGGAGGAATCTTACTACTTTTTGAGTTCCCATCATGTCCAGTCTTTCTATTTGACTGTGTGAAGCAAGTATATGTGCGACAATGAAAAAATCCAGTTATATTGGTGGGTGGCGTTGTGAATGAAATAATGAGATTTCCGATATGGAGAAATAGCACACCAGTAGGGTTAAAAACAATTCCTAACGCTCGGTGCTACCAGCAGAAACTGAAACGTTTAACTTCACTACCCAATTTTGACACTGGAGCTGCTAAGGTTGCTGGCGTTTGCGGAAACGAATAAACAGGGAAGTCAGCATGAACTGTTCCAGAAAAATCCGATATGTGACGAAACCGAACGACGGACCCAACGGACACCCTTTATTGTGCCACTTAATGCAGTTCCCTTTGTTAGGAAATGATTTTCGCCAAGACAGGCCGGTACGTGGATAGTTCTCTCTTCGGTATAGCGGTACTTTTTAGATATATCGAAGGCCAACAATGATATCTTTTTAAATATCGATATGTATCGGATTCCCGATATTTTTCAAAATATCACCAGTCCTACTAACTACCCTGGACGTATGTCTAACCAATTTCGGAAAAATAATGACACAAGTTCACACGAACTTCTAAACAGTGATCCACAAGCTAACATCGAGTGCACTTTACACAGCTAAACAGTCAGTCAGCAATTGCGGTGTGCGCAGCTTAGTGTTTTGCAGGATCTATCAAACAACTGATACTGCTATTTTATCTTTTCCATAAACCATCACGGACGCTACTGAACAAGTTGGCGATACTGCAGCGGCTCGTTTCTCGCCCAGGCCTGTGCGAGAGTTCGATATCACAACAAGCTGGCAGCTCAACCAGTCACGTGCTGGCGAGACGCAGATGTAAACATTCCTTCAGAACGCAGCGGGGCGCCTCCCGGACCCTTAACTCCATGCCAGAGTCTGGAATCAAGGAGAGGCAAAAGCAACAAGAAACCTTTATAATTCCTTCTACGAGAAGAGCAACGAATCTAAACTAAATTCATATCTTCGAAATTCTCTGGCTCCACACCTACGACCATCGATGTTCAAGACATCACCAAAACTTTGTAAATCCATTCAATGTGGAAAACAAGTATGCGTAATATTGTACAAAATCAAACAACCTAATCTAAAGAAATCAACAAAAAAGAGACTATAATCAAACTACAAAAATCTATGATATATATCAGTTTATCTGAAACCTTTATCATTCTACCATATATCCGATGTACTCTGATTTACTGCATTTCGATTTGTATAACTAATGTACTGTTTTATTTACTTGTATATGTGCACATGTAAATACTTTTTAATTGACGTTTATTATATTGAAATAAGACTTTATGTGTACAAACAATTTTAAATGCTCAAACATGTTGTATCACTAACTGTACAGCCAAAAATATGTCATTTTTAACTGTACTGAAAGGGAATATAAACATTTCTGAAGTATGTTGAAGCTTTGAAGAAAATTTATAAATGAAATAGCTTCAAGCCTCCGTGGGAGCCAATGAAGCATTACATGGACAGACCGACGTTTATTTAAATTTAACAGTGCAAAAACCACGGAAACCACAGAAATCTGCACTTATTTATTTATTTACAATAAATAACGTCAAATCTAAATAAATATGTCAATTAACTTTGTGAAATGTAATTATTATTTCTTAAATAATATTTCAAAGATATAGTGGCAGTCCGGTTTGGGACTGACTGCGATCGATTGTAATATTTGTTTACTGTTTTAAAAAATAAGTGAATAGTGTCCCTTCTTGGATCTCTCTCTCTCTCTCTCTCTCTTGTCTGTTACGTTTTATACTCATAGGACGCACTATAGCTGGATGCCTTTCCTATTAGTAACTAATATTTCTGTTGTGTAGACAAATCTGATGTAAGTGTCATGTATTAACTTTAGAACCATTCGCAATTACATTAATGTAAATTAGTTAAGTCTCATGAGTTCTCATTTTAACAGTTCTCCACATATATATAACACACATGAAATGTTTTAATATTTTATTGCTACAGCCAACAGCTCATATGAGCTTAACGGATCGTGGCGTGGAGACGCAATCCCCTAATACGATTAGTATTCTGCCATTTATTTATTTGAAACTTGCTGCAGCGTCCCTGAGATTAACTGACGATCATCATGAAGCGTTCTGCAAACTCGAATGCAAGCGTGGAACCTTAAATGATCTGGCCACAGTCTCCGAGCTATGATTCCATTTTGCCCGTAGATAACAGAATTGATGATGTTTCTAAAAGATGTAATTTCCTCTAAATTTTACAACATTCTTTCTAGTATGAGTTTAGTCACTAACAAAAATGCCTCCACCATCATTAATGACCGACTACTCCAGTTAATTTTAACAGTTTTCGTTCCAGTGATTAATTTCACTTTCTACTTGAAACCAAATTTTAGTAATCTTGCGTGAGTAGACGCGTCAATAGAAACTTTAGTGCTACTACACTCGACATCTTTCTTTGCAGTATCTTGAAGCACACAGAGAAACGATCTCAAAGGACATTCCTCACTGTATGACTCAAAATAAGTATGACTACAATCATATGCACATACACCATGATACACTGCTCCAAAACATATGTGCCGTTCTGTGAGAGTACTATATAGGGCTGTGGGGCCACTCCCACAGTCCACGACAGGTGTGAAACATATTTAAAGTCCGTACATACAACAAGAGTACTTGCTCCTTCTAGATATAATTCCCAAACTTATAGAATTTGTTTTCCTTTGAGTGCATTTCCACATGTACTGGGTTGTGGGATGAGTATTCTAGTATACGCTATGTTAATCACTCTCTCGTTTCAGACGAGTTCATACAACTAAGATGAAAATACCGTTTGCCACAGTGTGTTGATAACTGGGGGGAAAGAAGATGGGACAGAAGTGTTGTGTCTCACCCTGAGAGATTAACATCAAATCTGCACGTGTCGCACACTGACCAGCAAGTCTGGACAAGTAAAGGGACCAACGACTCTGTGTATAACAACAGTATCACGAGGCCTGTTTTCTTTTGAATCGTATACATGAATACATATACGGGGATTCCGTTTCTCAAATTTACTGATTAACTGAAAACTCATGGGGAATTCAATGCCATCGTGTTAATAATACTCATAAATACCTTACACATAGAATTTACTTGTACACTGTACAACTTTTAAAAATTTCTGTCACAAGCCAGAAGCATTCACACATCCTACGTAAGCATTTCTGTGAGTTACATCCTTTGGAAGAAGAATACAGGAGCCGACCTCCCTCCCTTGTACTAGATCGAAAACACACATGTGAACATCGAAATACAGGAGTCTGTTAAGAGCTTACCAGGAATCTCTTGCTTGAAATTCATAGAGCTGGGCCTGCGCTGGCTTCAGAGTAAATGTTTCAAACCGCTTAGGATTTGAGGTATCCTCTAATATCTCATTAGGCTGTCACCTCACTTATGTATAACTATATTTTTGGAGATACCATGCTTAAGGGAAAGAGTGAACTCGTAGTGTATCACAAAGCACAGATTCTTGGTACCCTACAATATTATAGATTTGGGTAAGCAATATCCAATATCCTATCGCCAAGTTCACCTCTAATCAGTAATGAAGGAGTGCCATATACACGACCATCTCCATCCTCAATATTACTATCAAAATTACTGCACAAGCAACTGTTGGCTGATAATTGACCATTACTAAAACTACGAGGACTCCGTCCATATGCTCCGTGTGTTGTCGATAGTACTGCTGCTCTTGACGATCTGGGTGTCAGCGACACATGTGTTGATGCCACTTGCACGATGACGGCCCTGTCATTAGCTCTGCAGGGCTGCCGACCGCGGAAGTCGTGCTGCTGGCACTCCATATTGGTAGTGCAGGCGCTGGTATAGCCTTTGATGACGCAGGTGCAGGCTCTACTGATAGGAAAGGTCCAGGTGCTCGTGCAGGCGATACAGGTGGGAGATCTAATTCATTGAACATTTCTGAGAAAATAGCACAACTTGTAACGCCGGAAATGCATATCCTCCTATTTCCATCTATTGTACTGTAATTTTTTCCTTGTTTTGTTACCTCAAGATATGACATTTCTGTCTCTTTATATACTGTAATTGTTTTACTGTTTGTATATATATATATATATTTATGCATTTATGTTGGTTTGTTTCGTAAATATTATTTGTACTTTTACGCTGGGTCTTGCCTAGGGAAAACTGCTATCGAACGATTACATCGATAGGTCGTGTGAAGAATCAAAGTGTGTAGGATCTTTGGTAGTGTTAACTCTGCCGCGTGGAGCGCGGGCTGAGCTGAGAGGGAGGGAGTGTGGCGGGAGTAGCAAGTGGAGCAGGTGTGTTGTGTGACGCTCCCGCGAGTTGCCGCGCTTTCGGGGTTTGGCAGCATGTAATTGCGCTCGACTTGCGATGATAGTTTCTGACATGGTGTCGCGGACGGGAAACATTAACTAGCGCACATCAAGAGCCCGTTTCGTATGGTGACCGTGTCGAGAAGAAGGCGCGCCAACATCCAGCTTCTGCAACAGCGACGGCCGACAATGAGTGACTGTCGCCACCTCCCCGACCGACGGCTTCAAACCTTCAATCAACCGACAAGGAAGACTGGACGCACGTAAAGTTTTAGAACTGTATGGCAGACCTCAGCTTTTCAAACTGTTCCATTTTCGTCACTATAATTATAGCAACTTAGCATGAACGTTTGTTGCTCATTGTCCCAATTGCATTACCAAGCAGAGTCCCTTCCTTTTCCGAAATGAACCCGAGTGTCGTTGAAATTCAAACGCCAGCATTAAAGTAATATAGCTAACTCGTTTTCACTGCTTTAATTTCAAAATTCGGTTAAAGTATTTATAGCTGGCTACACTATTTAGATTACACAAGCACAAATTAAGAGTGCGAGTTTTGTTACCATATTTTAGCTTACCTGTGACTGCAGCTCAGCTTGGTACGTACTAAATTTTACTATTGTTAATTGTTCGGAATCATTTAATTCAAGTTCAAAGTTAAATCTCTTATTTCTAAATTGCGTAGATTCGAGTAGTTTTTGAAATGATTGTTGAGGTAGTCCAAGACTAACCGTATTTTACTTAATTTCGATGTGCTTCAGAAAGAAAGCTCACTATTAACTTCAGTCACTAAATTAACTTTCGATTTTCCGGTTTTATTAATTCTTTTGCTAAATTAAGTCAGGGTGTAGCGAAATTTATTACTTCTGACAAACTTTCAGTTTTCACACTACACGTGTCAACCTTCAGTTGCCACGCTTCTAGTGCTAATTATATGTGTAATAACCTTTCTTTTTCAGTCTAATTGTCCTTAGGACTGGCGACCATGATTTCCCCCAAATCTCAAATACCTAATTACCGCTAGTTAATTGTTAACGTAACGGCTGCACATTTACTTTCTTTATTAACTTTACCCCTTTTCAAAATTAATTTCCACCAGTTTCATTAGCACATTTCCTTTCATTTAGATGTAACCCTTTCCTCCCTCTTTACCGACAGGTTAACTTCGGTGACGATTGCTTTTCCAAAACTCCCATTAGGTACACGCGGTTTCATTTTTCACTGTCATTAAGGTCGGTAAGTGAGGGGGAGGTTACAAACTCTCTACTATAAATGTCAAATTAGACAAGAGTATGCTCACCACGCCCCCCCCCCCCCTTTCAAGCGTCACCTCTTCCCAACTTCACAAGCTTATCATGAGCGGTCAAATTATCATCGTTATCATTATCCATGAGCTGGCTCACTAGGATGTATTGACCCACTACATACCGCATGCCTTATGTCAACTCCAATAGACGAAAAACATGCTGTGTAGCAGACTTAAGAGGTCCACAACAAAACCAAAAGAGGTTGCCACCAGCAGGCCACTTACTTCCGAGCAGCAGCTTCTTGGTGGTGATCTCAAATCTGGACCACTCTCCGCTTCTGAGCCAAGCCCTATGCCCATCGTATTCATCTGCGAATACGTAGTGTTGCCAGTCATCAGAGGGAGAGCTGTCAATGGGTACTACATTGCTTCTGCATTCTAGAGACAGGCAGAAAAAAAACGATGTGTCATGAAGACTCGCTCAGCTCTAGCCCCGCAGTCAGATAGTTCAGTATGTGCAGCCAGCTCAGACACGCTCTACAATTACTGTAGAATGTAGAGTTCCACGAGCTATGTTCTGAATACTACATTCCGACTTACTAGTCGCTATTTATAGAGAATTAGGACAGCGAGATAAGTTTTTGCATTATTAATTTGTCATAGTGACAATATTGTAGAATGCAAAGCGACGGAATTTTCATTGTATTAAGTACAGGACATCAAGTGCCACACATGAAATAGTTACCGAAGTTACGCATCACTCTGCATCGTAACTATTAATAAATGTCCTGGGTTACTTTTTATTGTGTAGGCACATTCCTACTCGGGTGGCGCCCTGTCAAAGTAGTGTTCAATTAACAATATTAGTATGCAGCTTGTCACTCAGTTCAATTCACTATAGCAGAAAACTGTATGTTTGGGCTAAATTAATAGTAGAATTCATTTACAACATCCCAATATTAACAATGCATAAAAAGGTTAAAGACTGCTGGACACTTTCCTCAGTTCTCAACACTGGCAGTGCATCATCATCTGTAAAACGTTCCTTTTAGAACTGTGAATATGTCTTCCTCAAACAGGTGTGATGGTGTACCGTCTTCGCTCTCATCGAAATGAGGATGCTTGCAGCCACGGCCGAATCTTTCACGATGATGATACTGCTGCTGATACTAACGTCACATACGAATGCTAGGAAGAGACTGAACTGAATTATGACTAACCGGTCTACCTTATGCAGGCCGAGTGAGCAAAGGTAGTGGTAAATTTCAGCCAACAGGGCAACGGATTCCACCAGGAGTAGACGTCTGATGCTGTGGCTCCTGGAGAGGTGACAGCGCGCAGGGCACATTTGTGAAAGAAAAATACATGAGAGATTCTTCTAAATCACTTATTTGTAATTTATTTTATTTTTAATGTGATATTATCTAATGTGCACGCAGAACAAACCATCTTCTTACTATTCTTCAGCCTAAGGATACGCAGTGAAGGACGTCTATATGTTGTAAAATTTACAGCAGTGGCATTCTTGTAAAATATAAGTATTCAAGGCGATTTGTCACTGCGTATTAAATAAACAGTTGAGTCAATCAAATCTTCGAAGTAATGTCACCACATTTTCTAAAACCATTCTATCGTCATCCCAGTTCATTTCATGATAGTTTCGACTTAACCATAACACACTTCTACACATTTTGAGACATTTCACATATTTTAAAAGTTTGCTTGAACTGTCTAACGTATAAAATGTTGTGCTAACTTGTTCATTGTTTATGAAGCTGATAAATGTCACTTCATTAAATACTGAGTGTTCATGTTTGTTGAGGAACATCGATTAAGATGTCGGGTCATCGATTAAGATGTCTGTAGTTTTGGTGACATTGTGAAATGGTTTAGTTGTGATTCTATGCTTATTAATTTAAAGAAGCTACAACACAATTCCGGTAAGCGGACTGTAATTCATTATGCGATAATGTCGTATTAATGTGGACGATGCTGTGATTTTTGACAACTCTGAGATGCTTCAGACTGAAATGAACGTCAACTAGTTGACTGTTCAAACTCTCGTTCTATTTCTAGCAATCTATAATTACAATTAGCGCAGTCCTTTGGACTGAGCGGACACTCCTCATTCTCTTCATTGTCTTAGTAGCTGAGCGAAACATTGTTTCCATTATGAGAAACACACAGTTTACGTCACTGAACCAATCTTGCTGTAAGATGTCATGTAAATGCCGGCTGGAGTGGCCGAGCGGTTCTAGACGCTACAGTCTGGAACCGCGCGACCGCTACGGTCGCAGGTGCGAATCCTGCCTTGAGCATGGATGTGTGTGATGTCCTAAGGTTAGTTCGGTTTAAGTAGTTGTAAGTTCTAGGGGACTGATGACCTCAGAAGTTTAGTCCCATAGTGTTCAGAGCTATTTGAACCAGTTTGTCATGTAAATAAAACGCAGAATTTAGGTAAACTTCAGAATTTTTTAAAATACAGTTGTCGAATTCACCTGAATCACGTCTCAGGTTCGCTTTTCTATCGGTTTGAAATGTAAGTATAACAAATTATAGTGTTTATAACCGATATGATGTTTTAACAATCCATGATTGCCAAGTCGTGGGATCTCCACCCTAAATGAAGAATTTACCTTATAGGTATAGGAAACTGCTGCCTGGAATGGGAAAAGCACCTTGCTGCTGGGTGACTATGTGGATCTCATCGCTGTTCTCGAATAATGCTGAAACAAAAGGTTTGTGCAAGAAGCATCATGGCGAATGCTCCATTCGATCTAACTGACAGAATTTACCGTGATCGGCATGCAGGGTCTGACCCTTTCAGAAAATTATTAATGATCCAATTCCTTTCTAAATTCTATTACTTCCTTGGTCGTTCATATTTTCGTTTTAAGAGTACTGTTTTTAGCGCCCATTTGCAATTTGATGCTGTCATATTATGAATAGTATTGTACGTTTTTAACTCAGTCAATGCAATACTGCAATTCCCTTTGCTTAATTCGATTGGGGGAATGTAATCCACTCTGTCCTAGTACTGACGATCCATGTTTTAAAGTAAAATTGTGTAGCATCACTCCTCAAGCTCAACTGACAAACTGCTGTGCGTGATTATTGTTTTTTGATCTTTTTCGTTGAGGCTGTCAGGATGAACATGAGACATAGGTGTCCGTAGAGGTATGTACTGAACTTTTGGTGGTGTTGAAAATTGAAGAATACGTGGTTAGCAGTAAAGCACTGGTGTAACTCTTGTAGCACCTGTAGATTGCCAAATGAATTAAAGTAGTAGTCTCTGGTTCTTCTTCTTTTAACGTCTGTCACTCAGTGAAATCCAAGTCCACTCGAAATATCTAAATTTACAGTTCCACAATCACTAGATTTCTACATTGTCTCAGGCAATGTATTTTGCATAAATACTCCATTAAATTTTCGAAGGAAGACTCTTTTAAGCAGATCGATATTTGCAAGCATTCCGTCTGGCAGTGTAGCAAGTAGCTTCTTTTTTACTGAATAGTCCAAGCCTTTTACTGTGCTTTTTGAAATATAGCCCTTTCCCAACAGTCACACATTACGTTAATGTATTATATGTTTTGGTTTTGTCAATACACCATGCACGTGTGGTTTCTCATGCTTGGTTTCCGGTCTACAGTAATTATAAATGGGGATGTGAAGTCTCTAGGTAATTTGTCAAGAATACCACTACCTCTGCTGATGCACTTCCTGTCATGCATGTTATGCTACTGCACTGTTTGACATTTATGTGCCTTGCCATATAGGAAATCGCTTGTACAAACTATTAGCAATTTCACTAGTGTTGCTACCCTTTATGAAGTAAGTTCTAGGCTTCGTTCATTGCACTTTTGGAACTGCAAATATCTCCATTGACTAGTTTCGTAAGCACGATTTCTTTTGTTGTGAAGTACATACTAAATCACCTACATTAAATTTCTGTTTGTGTGGATCTACCAATTTGATATGACAATACCCAATATTTAGAAGTTCATTATCATGAATGTCAGTTGATTTCATTTTTGTTCTCCAGCGCACAGTTCAGTTATAAAGGTCAGTGATTTTTGGGAGTATATTTATCTATTTAGAAGAACCATGAAGGTTACAACGCATTCATATTCGTACTTTTACCAACCAGTTCAAACTCTCCAGAATACTTGCCTTCATCTGAGAGAATTTCGGGTACTGTTGTACTCCATATGGTTTAATTATCATCTTAAAATATCTATTATGAACATCATTGTGTCAGATGCAATTGGTTCGTGTCTGCAGAAATCACTCAAAATCCTATGCAGCTGCCTTCCCAGTCCTTGCTTTCAAAAGTAAGACCCAGAAAAAAACCTGACTATGTATCAGTAACCATTAAAATATATTTGAAACCTTTACTCTCCGATGAATATTGTCTCAGACTGACAAGAGTCGTCTGCCATAAGATATCCTGACATAGAATTATAACTTGTCTAGATGATTCTCTTTCCATGCTGGTTTATAAAGCTCCCGAACAGCTGTCCCCATAATTATTTGATTGTACATCTGTCTCAGAGCTCTGAAATTACCGAAATTATTTGATTGTAATGAGCCACATTGCCACCTGCAGTTAATGCTATGAGCAGTTATAGTCATTCAGTACTTCGTTGGGGTCTCGAAGTAGATGTAGTAGGGTGATCGACTATTACTTTTCTTACACTGAATGTCGACAGCTTCACAGCCAAGTATGCTCACCAACACAGGTTTATTAAAGATTTTATATTTGTAACTCTTGGAGGCTTTGGTTGTGCACCATTGACTTTGTATTTACCTTTGTCATAAGCATTGTTTGATAATACATTTCTATATCTTTTGGTGAACATGTGACAAGTTTTGCTGTTTTAGAGAATGTTAGATTTAGCAAACCGGAAGTTCTTTCAAATTCTCTATCACCTATGTCTATTGCATTCTTGGTACACATATACGTCGAGTTCCCAGTACATACTGTTTTCCCTGCATACTCCGTATGTTCTATCTATCTGATTAGCACTACAATATTTATTGGTATCTCCAATAGCAACTACTCTGGAATCATTTGCCTTCAAGAGGTATCCAATAGATTCTGCATGAGGTCTAAATGCTTCTCTGAGTTAACTAGTCTCTTTCCAAATGCTCTAACCGCCCGATAGTCTTGCGCGACTCAACGACTTTGTTGTGTCAGCATGTTGTTATATACTAGGCACACTAAGGAGCAATATAGAACTTTTATACATTCTGCCTTCTTTTCAGTTACATCAGTCCCTGAAGTCAACTTCAAAACGGTCTGAGAAAATGTGCGTAAGTGCTTAATACTTTTTTTAATGCTTCAAGGCTAGTAGTATGATGCTTAATTGTATCGCTGAGCTTCTGAGTTATCAATTAAACATAAAGGCAAATGTTCTACTTTCCCCTCTCTGAGTGATTATCGAAGGATGTGTACACAGTCCGCAGCTCGCAGTCGTGCGGTAGCGTTCTCGCTTCCCGCGCCCGTGCTCCCGGGTTCGATTCCCGGCGGGGTCAGGGATTTTTTCTGCCTCGTGATGACTGGGTGTTGTGTGATGTCCTTAGGTTAGTTAGGTTTAAGTAGTTCTAAGTTCTAGGGGACTGATGACCGTAGCTGTTAAGTCCCATAGAGCTCAGAGCCATTTGAACCATTTTTTGATGTGTACACAAATTTGCCCATGACGTACTTACCATGTTGCTTCTCTATACATTGATGTCAAAATCTTTAGAAAACCTCTTGAAAATTCCGACAGCGTCAGCCATCATTAAAATGGCAAGTTTTGTTGAAAACTAAAAAGCTGCGCTGTGAATGATTCTAGCAACCTCCACACAAAATTGTAAATTCTTCAAATATCGTGCCGGTTCCCCCATGTGCCTGTTAAATGTTTCTTTTTTTGAATTCATATTACCCTGTTATTTACCTACAATTTACCTACAATAAGGTTGTTAGTATATTTTATCACTTGTTTCAGAGTTCTAGAATTCGTCCGACTTACGTAAAAGATATTTATTTCTCTGCCCACTGGAGCAGAAGTATATTCATACTGGATCTTGATTTTTCACAGCAGCATCGTTGAATATGAATACAGTATTAGGTTTTACTATTTCAGGTCGTGGGACATCATCACTTTTGGTGAACGTGTTATATGTAATACTAAATGTATCTCCACAAGCAGATAGTATCCGGGTTGAAATAGCGTTTTTTAAAGCACATATACATTTTTAAAATGAACGCTGTCTGAATGCATTAGTTGAGGCAAGAGAAATTTTGGCTTTTTACAGTTATATGGACGAACAATTCCCTATCTGATGTTATCCTGCGGTAGTTATAAATTCTTCTTATTCTGTTTTCCTAAAGTATTCTCAGACAAAACATTTACCACTAAGTTCTTTTAAGTGGATATTTCGTCTATCCGCGCAGGGTGAAAACGATATGACGGCACTAACATGCATTGGATTTTGTTGAAAAATAATACAGCTGTCACGAACACTTCATTTATCTTTACATATAAGCAGGTATTTATACACATACTAAAACAAGAATGCATTTCCATACCCATACCAAACGTTGTAAGCTCATACTTAGTTCTGCGTTTTGACTTGTGTTGACGTACTGATATAGTGGTCGACATCTTCTTCTGTGGGATTACGAGTTTGTTTCAACAGTTTTCGTAAACAGCTTCCTAATATTTCGTAGACTCTGTAAATGTATAGCTGCTAACTCAAGTGCAAGTTGTATATCACAGCTACTATATTAAATTCTGGAACGTCTGTTTTCTGTTTTGTTAAAAAGCTTTATTGACCACGGGAAGTCTCCTGCACTGATCTGATCACCCAGTGACACATTCGGGAGGACGACACTACAAACCCGTGCCTGGCCATCAAGATTTAAGTTTTCCGTGATTTCCCTAAATCACTCCAGGCAAATGCCATTATGGTTCCTTTCATAGATCACGGCCGATTTTCTTACCCATCCTTGACACAATCCGAGTTTGTGCTGCGTCTCTAGTGACCTCATTGTCCACTCGCCGTTGAACCCAAAGTTTCTTCCCAGTACCACTGTAGGTGTCTGAGTATTACGAGCAGAGATCCATGAAATTTTGATTGAGGTATCACACGACAGACCATACTTTGTCAGAGGATAATATCACTTTAGTGCTACAATAATGTGGGTTTTCAAAAGTCACAACTTTTTTTATTTGAAAACCACAAAGTAGGCTATTCGAGTGGTGTTAAGTTTGCTTTCACTTGAATTTAGGATGAAATCGTGTTGAATATGGATATGTACTCCTTATGAGATGTCTCAATCGGGAGATACTCCACGATCTCGCCTGGAAATAAGAAATAAAACTAGTTCAACAATGCACAGGCTGTACACAAGACGCGAGAAACAGAAATTCAATGACAATACTAAAGATTTCGACTGTTTTAGTGCAGCTTGGTGATTTGTGATGACCCTTTGGAAGTTTATTGCATACCGAAGTCGTTTCTTATCGTTGGTACGTACATATATTGTTTTCGCTATGCAGTGTGGGTAACTTTGTAGAAAAATGTCTGATCGATGTACTGCAGTTAGCTCCACCAGCTGTTCGAGTCTCTGGTGGTATAGAAAACCTACTATTTGAATCTATGGAATAAACATACAGCTATGACTAAACCTACTGCACCACATTGCCTGCATAACTATATGCACCTTTAGGTGGATGGTGATCTAATTTTAAGGCTATTAATATGTGATTATCATCTTCGAGTTTCTTTAGTCGACGACTGAGTTCTACTAGCTTTGAATAAATGTATTCTCTGACTGCCATGTCACAACGACATTTATTATTATTTTATCGTTTGTCTTGAGTTGACTGTGCCCTAACTTATCCATCATGTATGTGCATGGAGTAACTTAAAAAAAACCATTTCCCTTTATTATGGGCCTGCTATAAGGAGCTCTAAGTTTCCTAGATGTCTGAGTGCCTTTCATCAGGAATAACATCTTCTACGTCCAGGAGAAAATATGTCTTTCTCTACTATGTGGATTTGTATGTTATCAGCTATAAATACTACAGGAAGAGCGTTAGCATCAACAATAGCAGGCTGATTCTGAGGTGTAGAGGAACGATATGTTTGCAGGTTTAGATAGGCACCAAGAAAATTATATTTGTCCTTCCTAGTGCGTTTCGAGCTGAAATGTGCCACAGATATGAATTTGTTTGGGAGAATACATTTTTGGGTGAGAAAAATCAAAAATATCACGCAGGATTGGATCTGCAAAGAAGAAATATATTTATTTTGCACATGACCAGAACAGACCCTATGAGTGACTGGAATTACGCACTTAGCATGACCACTAGGAACAGTGTGGCTCTGGACTCTTTGGAAGTGAGGTGAGGAAAAGCTGGAACAACCTGGGGGACTGGCCAGGAACGTGGCAGTACTTTCCAAAATGAATAGCACAGAGTTGGAAGTGGAGGGGAGAATTGAGTAGTCTGCGTTAATGTCATGACCGCTTGCAGTCAATAGCAGCAGCTACGGTGAAATTCCTACTTGGTCGGCGACCACCTGCATTGGCAGTTGGTGCTTGCACTTACTAAAAAATTGACGGAGAATTACAGCACGGAAGCTCACAACTCTGGAAAAGGGCACTCCCTGTTGCAGTATTTGTTTAAATAAAGTCGCAGTTGCTATTATCCTGTTCCAACTGTAAATATCAAGCCAAGTCAGCTCCATAATTAGGTGATAATGTTTAGACAGCGTAAGAGGACTGGAGTGGGGAAATTTGCAGGATGCTCTGTTTTTAAACCGAAGGCAAGTGAATTCTAACGCCAGGACAAAAGTAACGTTTTCTTTTTAATCTCCCCCACTTTAAACTTAGGACGAGATTCTATACCGATCACAGCTGACCCAGAAACCATGCTAAGTGCACCAGTGAACTGGGAAATCTGACAGCCATGCAGGCTGCACCATTGTCCCCAGGTCCACCATCTTGGATTATGGCATCATTGGTCTGCACCAGTATCACTAGGTCCACAATCGCGGATGGTCATCACAAACAGGAGAATGTCCCATATTAAATTATTTGAATTTCCTGCCAGTTTACACTTAAGGCAAGTGCCATACCTCCACGTTAATGCCATGGGGGAGGGGGAAACTCTTACTATTATGTGTTACCTGCCATATTTTAATTTCCCTCCATTTTGTACTTATAACAGTGGTCTGTACTAGGAAAGTGGAAATAATAATGCATGATGTCATTGGAGAGGTCATAGGAGATGGAGGGGTAAAATATGACCAAAATGCAGATTGCACCAAAATGTCCTTAGCTATACCACTAAAGAGAATATTAAAGATGGATTATCACTGACAAGTAGGGTATTCCTAGCCAAAAGAAGTCTATTAGTATGATTGTGGCACTAGTTTGAGGAAGAAATTTCTGAGAATAATGGAGTCTGTTAGTATGGTTGTGGCACTAGTTTGAGGAAGAGTTTTCTGAGAATCATGGAGTCTGTTAGCATGATTGTGGCACTAGTTTGAGGAAGAAATTTCTGAGAATCATGGACTCTCAGAAAAAAGTAAGTGAAAGAACTGAAGTGCTTGAGTCATCATCCTGTAGAACCGCGTAGTAAGTTAGGTGGACTGAGAAAATTAAGAGTGATAATGTTTTCCAAATTATCACAAAGGGAGAAACGTATGGAAGCCAATGACAAGAACAAGAAATAGGATGATAGGAGGTGTTTTAAGACATCAATAAATACCTTCCATGATACTTTAGGTATCTGTGAAGGATAAAAACTGCGAGGCAAGACTGAGTTTAAAACAAATCCAAAAAAAGTTGGCAATGTTCATTGCCAGAGCTACTCCGAAATGAATAGGTTAGCACAGGAGAACAATTCGTGATGGGCTTCATCAAACCAGTCGGAAGACTGATGATCCCCACCACAAAGAAAGTCGTTTCGGAAGGGAACAAAGCTCGAGTCAGAGTGATTGTTCTGTGCTTTTCAAATTCTTTTATTACGGCTCTTCACTGTGATTCATTACAAGCAGCGGCAGTGTGATTGAGGCATCCAGTTGCCTCCCACATGTGTGTGTGACGTCCAGCAATGCTGACAGAGTGCTGCATGGCTGAGCATTGGAGTAACATCTCTGCTTCTGTCAGCTAAGACGGTGGCGGCAGAGACGCAGCTGATGCATCCAGCCCTTCCCGACTGGCGCAAAAGGCGATGCAGTGACCATGACCCACTGCAGTAGCACTGTGGCACGTGCACTATGTACGAGGACGCGGGTGGCCCCATTGCGGCGGTAGCTCTGCGTCTTGTGTTCCAGGGCGGGTTGGCCTCACGCGGCGTCGACCTGCATACTCGGTATAGCACTCCCTATGGCGCCAAAAATGTAGCATCGTTATGGATATAGTGCTGCAATATCAACACAAGATGATTTCGTAAAAAAGTGGCTACGAATTGGAATTTATATGATCATGGGCTGCACTTGCTTGGTCTTTGCTGTGCGTTGGGGAATCTGTACTAAACTATTCCACGGTTGCTGGTGTGGAAAGGGTTCCACTTTCTTCCGCTTAGGTGCTGTTGTGTCAACTGTTTCCATACTTTGCCTGGCCTGCTCACTTCGCAGTTTGGGATGACTGCGTAATGTTTTGTAAGGCATAGCGTATATTCTTTCCTGCAGTTGGCTCTGCTTTTACTTCGCACATTTCTGACAGAATGTGGCCGATATCCTACAAAAGTGTAGAAAATGTTATTACAGGGTCACAGCGGCTAGATCTCTCTTGCTAATACAGGGCTATTACAAATGATTGAAGCGATTTCATAAATTCACTGCAGCTCCTTTCATTGACATATGGTCACGATACACTACAGATGCGTGGAAAAGCTCAAAGTTTTGTTCGGCTGAAGCCGCACTTCAGGTTTCTGCCACCAGAGCGCTCGAGAGCGCAGTGAGACAAAATGGCGACAGGAGCCGAGAAAGCGTATGTCGTGCTTGAAATGCACTCACATCAGTCAGTCATAACGGGGCAACGACACTTCAGGACGAAGTTCAACAAAGATCCACCAACTGCTAACTCCATTCGGCGATGGTATGCGCAGTTTAAAGCTTCTGGATGCATCTGTAAGGGAAAATCAACGGGTCGGCCTGCAGTGAGCGAAGAAACGGTTGAACGCGTGCGGGCAAGTTTCACGCGGAAGTCGACGAATAAAGCAAGCAGGGAGCTAAACGTACCACAGCCGACGGTTTGGAAAATCTTACGGAAAAGGCTAAAGCAGAAGCCTTACCGTTTACAATTGCTACAAGCCCTGACACCCAATGACAAAGTCAAACGCTTTGAATTTTCGGTGCGGTTGCAACAGCTCATGGAAGAGGATGCGTTCAGTGCGAAACTTGTTTTCAGTGATGAAGCAACATTTTTTCTTAATGGTGAAGTGAACAGACAAAATGTGCGAATCTGGGTGGTAGAGAATCCTCACGCATTCGTGCAGCAAATTCGCAATTCACCAAAAGTTAACATGTTTTGTGCAATCTCACGGTGTAAAGTTTACGGCCCCTTTTTCTTCTGCAAAAAAAACGTTACAGGACACGTGTATTTGGACATGCTGGAAAATTGGCTCATGCCACAACTGGAGACCGACAGCGCCGACTTCATCTTTCAACAAGATGGTGCTCCACCGCACTTCCATCATGATGTTCGGCATTTCTTAAACAGGAGATTGGAAAACCGATGGATCGGTCGTGGTGGAGATCATGATCAGCAATTCATGTCATGGCCTCCACGCTCTCCCGACTTAACCCCATGCGATTTCTTTCTGTGGGGTTATGTGAAAGATTCAGTGTTTAAACTTCCTCTACCAAGAAACGTGCCAGAACTGCGAGCTCGCATCAACGATGCTTTTGAACTCATTGATGGGGACATGCTGCGCCGAATGTGGGAGGAACTTGATTATCGGCTTGATGTCTGCCGAATCACTAAAGGGGCACATATGGAACATCTGTGAATGCCTAAAAAAACTTTTTGAGTTTTTGTATGTGTGTGCAAAGCATTGTGAAAATATCTCAAATAATAACGTTATTGTAGAGCTGTGAAATCGCTTCAATCATTTGTAATAACCCTGTATCACATAATTACCAAAATTCTGATATTTCGTAATTTCATCTTAAGATAACGGTGTCGTTATCCCCAGGTTTAGCTTAAACACAGCAGCACTGAAGTTGGTGTGACCCTATTAGATGAGTTATGCCCTTGCCTTTCTTTCAAACAGTTCTAGGAAGACCTAGAACCTACAATTCCACGTGGACTCCAAATGGTGGAAATTGAGATTTTTAAGATACACTCATGTTCAGAAAAAGCAGAACAAGGTGAACGACTAGAGATAGGAGACCGCTAATATTCACAGGACATGTACGTTACTACCTTCTGCAGAAATGGTTAGCTTTTGAATCATGTAGGTCCACGGGTTCAAGGTCAAAACCGATATCGTAGCGCAACAGCGTCACTGGTGAAATGTGCCTGCGGCTTCTGCTGTCGCTATACACTGGAGAGGGCACATTATTGGCGTAATAAAATGTGATGCAACCATCAAGGAAATTGCTGGTCATGAGGGACGAAGCATGTTATGCTGATTGGTTCACGGAAGGCTGTAGAACACGAGAAGGGGCAGCTCACACCACACAGATCACCCCTGAGAAGACCGCCAGTTCATCCGATGGCACTGCAGGACAGATCTGCGACCGCTTCGGCTCTGGCCTAAGTGAATGACATCCTGTGACCCGTAGCTGCTGGGTCTCGTCCACTCGTGTCGCATAGGGTGCCTAAGGGATGCAGTGTTCCTGGAATGCTATACAACAGTTCAAAGAAATAACATTAGTAGTTTTATTTCTGTGAAGCAAATTGACAATACTTTACTTGTATTTACAAACGCGTCGCAAACGATGTGTGACATAAAACATAAGTCCTAGTTCTTGCTATCGCAATGTTCCTGCAAGTTGACACATGTCACTGATAACTGATCTGCGAGTGCTGGTCTAAAACTGTGCCTGTACTGTCCACTAATGTCCGTATACTGAGCCGATCTGAGCGGCCGGGACGGGCAGGAGCGGCGCTTATACAGGGTGTTACAAAAAGGTACGGCCAAACTTTGAGGAAACATTCCTCACACACAAAGAAAGAAAATATGTTATGTGGACGTGTGTCCGGAAACGCTTACTTTCCATGTTAGAGCTCATTTTATTACCTCTCTTCAAATCACATTAATCATGGAACAGCAACAGAACGTACCAGCGTGACTTCAAACACTTTGTTAAGGAAATGTTCAAAATGTCCTCAGTTAGCGAAGATACATGCATCCACTCTCCGTCGCATGGAATCCCTGATGCGCTGATGCAGCCCTAGAGAATAGCGTATTGTATCACATCCGTCAACAATACGAGCACGAAGAGTCTCTACAATTGATACCGGGGTTGCGTAGACAAGAGCTTTCAAATGCCCCCATAAATGAAAGGCAAGAGGGTTGAGGTCACGAGAGCGTGGAGGCCATGGAATTGGTCCGCCTCTACCAATCCATCGGTCACCGAATCTGTTGTTGAGAAGCGTACGAACACTTCGACTGAAATGTGCAGGAGCTCCATCGTGCATGAACCACATGTTGTGTCGTACTTGTAAAGGCATATGTTCTAGCAGCACAGGTAGAGTATCCCGTATGAAATCATGATAACGTGCTCCATTGAGCGTAGGTGGAACAACGAAACTAAAATGAGCTCTAACATGGAAATTAAGCGTTTCCGGACACATGTACACATAACATCTTTTCTTTATTTGTGTGTGAGGAATGTTTCCTGAAAGTTTGGCCGTACCTTTTGGTAACACCCTGTATTCACTTCGGCTTGAGGCGCTCCTGTCGTGGCGCGGTCCATTGGCCGACATATTTTCATCGCCTTCTCTGGTCTTGCATTCTTCGTATTCGTTCTGGCGCATGTGGTTACATCAGATCAGTAGCCAAGCCATTTCTGCGCAACGCCCCAGACGCCATTTTTCAGCAAGACAATACATGGGTCGCGCTGACTGAAGCGCCTTGTCACGGTTCGCGCGGCTCTTCTCTTCGGAGGTTCGAGTCTTCCCTTGGGCACGGGTGTGTGTGTGTTGACCTTAGCGTAAGTTAGGTTAAGTAGTGTGTATGTCTAGAGACCGACGATTTCAGCAGTCTGGTCCCGTAGGATCTTACCACAAATTTCCAAAATAATAGACGACCACATTTTGCTGCTCGAACACCTGTCTTCTTGGTGTCTCAGGATGTTAGCGTTTTGGCCCCCCTCCCCACCCCCTCCACCCGATTACCGGGCGTCGCTAATCGAAAATGTGTGAGATATGGTCAAATGACAGGTACAGTGCTGGAAACAGGTGAGCATAGCGTGGATGGCTTGACCCCAGGACGCTATTCGCGCCTTCTACGCGTCGATGCCATCACCTTGGAACAAGTTATCAGGGGCCTTGGCGTACCCTGCGCCTACCAACAGAACACACGGTGAACCGAGGTGACTGAAATGCTAATCATTTCCGCAGAACATACTAATGTACAAGTCCTGTGAATATGAGCATCTTATATCTAGTCGTTCAAGGTGTTCTGTTTCTTTCTGAACATGAGGGCATTATGCAAATCACTGCCAAGAGCAAAATACATGTAAAAAATAAAAAAAAGCACTGGGCAGATTAGATGTAGAATCCAGATCCCTTAGTTTAATAGCACGACACTTACCCACTCAGTCAATATTGTACAATCTTACTGAATAGTGTGGCTTGATCTTTGCGAAGGAAAACTTAAACGAGATATTCAAATGTCGTTGAATCCCTTGGTTCTTCGTTCTCTTATTTATATACGCAATCATTTCGATATAAACTGAATAGATGAGGAACGAGAGACGATCTTCTATTGATATTTTGGTTAATACATATATTTCTTTTAACTTCTAATGAAAAGATACACAGCCATGTCCCAGAGCATACTTTTTAAGATTTATGTCAAGTGTAGTCCGTAGTCTAAATATTATACTCCCTTTCTTTTGAGTGAACCATACTGTCACTAGTTTGATGCAGTGCGCTAAGAATTTCTCTCCAATGCCAATCTATTCATCTCAGAGTAGCATTTGCACCTTACGCTCTCAATTATTTGTTGGATATACTCCAAGATCTGTTTCCCCTTCCGGTTTTTAACCTCTGCAGCTATCTCAAGTAACATGAATATTATTTCTTGACGTCATGACAGAAATCCTGTCATCATTTCGCTCCTTTTTAATATTTCCCACATGTCACTCTCGTCGCCGAGAACCTCCTCATTTATCATATCAGTCGTCCTAATTTTCAATGTCTTTCTATAGCATCACATCTCAGTCACTTCCATTGTTTTCTTTCTCCACAACCCATGATTCACTTCCATAGAACGCTGTGTTCGAAAAGTATTTTTTCAGAATTTTTCCCTCAATTTATGGTCTATGTTTGATACTAGTAGACTTCTTTTGGCCATATGTTATTATGCTTCTAAGGCAAATCCAGGAAGTGTTCAGCAACAAACTACTTCTACTGCACACGTTTCACGAAATAACTACAAGGAGAAAATCAGAGAGGCTGGAGCTCATCAGGACGTTCATTCTTCTCATGCACCATTCACGCAACAGGGAAGCTGGGAGAACGAAACTGGTACCGATAGTACCCTCCACCACACATCGTAAGCCAACGAGCGGAGTAAAGATTTAGATGTACTGCAGGTAGACAAAAGTATGGAATCACGTAATACACAACATATTACCATATCTGAAACGTTGTATGAAAGCTGTCGGCCTTCACATCGGCTTCCATTCGTGCCGGAATGGATAAATACGAGGGTCGGAACTTAAATAGTGACAACTACACTCCTGGAAATGGAAAAAAGAACACATTGACACCGGTGTGTCAGACCCACCATACTTGCTCCGGACACTGCGAGAGGGCTGTATAAGCAATGATCACACGCACGGCACAGCGGACACACCAGGAACCGCGGTGTTGGCCGTCGAATGGCGCTAGCTGCGCAGCATTTGTGCACCGCCGCCGTCAGTGTCAGCCAGTTTGCCGTGGCATACGGAGCTCCATCGCAGTCTTTAACACTGGTAGCATGCCGCGACAGCGTGGACGTGAACCGTATGTGCAGTTGACGGACTTTGAGCGAGGGCGTATAGTGGGCATGCGGGAGGCCGGGTGGACGTACCGCCGAATTGCTCAACACGTGGGGCGTGAGGTCTCCACAGTACATCGATGTTGTCGCCAGTGGTCGGCGGAAGGTGCACGTGCCCGTCGACCTGGGACCGGACCGCAGCGACGCACGGATGCACGCCAAGACCGTAGGATCCTACGCAGTGCCGTAGGGGACCGCACCGCCACTTCCCAGCAAATTAGGGACACTGTTGCTCCTGGGGTATCGGCGAGGACCATTCGCAACCGTCTCCATGAAGCTGGGCTACGGTCCCGCACACCGTTAGGCCGTCTTCCGCTCACGCCCCAACATCGTGCAGCCCGTCTCCAGTGGTGTCGCGACAGGCGTGAATGGAGGGACGAATGGAGACGTGTCGTCTTCAGCGATGAGAGTCGCTTCTGCCTTGGTGCCAATGATGGTCGTATGCGTGTTTGGCGCCGTGCAGGTGAGCGCCACAATCAGGACTGCATACGACCGAGGCACACAGGGCCAACACCCGGCATCATGGTGTGGGGAGCGATCTCCTACACTGGCCGTACACCACTGGTGATCGTCGAGGGGACACTGAATAGTGCACGGTACATCCAAACCGTCATCGAACCCATCGTTCTACCATTCCTAGACCGGCAAGGGAACTTGCTGTTCCAACAGGACAATGCACGTCCGCATGTATCCCGTGCCACCCAACGTGCTCTAGAAGGTGTAAGTCAACTACCCTGGCCAGCAAGATCTCCGGATCTGTCCCCCATTGAGCATGTTTGGGACTGGATGAAGCGTCGTCTCACGCGGTCTGCATGTCCAGCACGAACGCTGGTCCAACTGAGGCGCCAGGTGGAAATGGCATGGCAAACCGTTCGACAGGACTACATCCAGCATCTCTACGATCGTCTCCATGGGAGAATAGCAGCCTGCATTGCTGCGAAAGGTGGCTATACACTGTACTAGTGCCGACATTGCGCATGCTCTGTTGCCTGTGTCTATGTGCCTGTGGTTCTGTCAGTGTGATAATGTGATGTATCTGACCCCAGGAATGTGTCAATAAAGTTTCCCCTTCCTGGGACAATGAATTCACGGTGTTCTTATTTCAATTTCCAGGAGTGTATTTATTCACAACCGATAGAAAAGAGTTACTTGTTTGCACCTGTTACTGTCCTTCGGAGTAGTCACCGGCGTTGTGTAGAAACCGTGGCCAGCGATATGGAATGCGTCGTATACCGTTAGCAGAGCCTGTTCTGTTGATGGTGCGAATAGAGTGGTTTAAAGTTATGGTGATCCTCATGTACGATTGTGATGGTGTTATCCTAACGCATTACGTTCTTTCACGGCACACCGTCAATGCACAGTATTACTGTTCGTTTTTGGAGCATCACCTGCAACTAGCTTTGCGAAAGAAGCGTCGACACTTTCTGCGCAACGCACCCATCTTATTGCACGACAATGCGCGGACGCATACGGCGCAAGCTGTTGCTGCTCTGTTCGGTCGATGGGACTGGGAAGTACTATACCATCTACCATACTCCCCGGACTTAAGTCATTGTGACTTTGATTTGATTCCGAAGAAGAAGGAACCACTTCGTGGCATTCGCTTGAGAACTGTTCCAGAGATTCGGCAGGCAGTAGGCCGCTCCATTCGCATCATCAGCAGAACAGACTCTGCTAACGCTGTAATACGCCTTCCACATCGCTGGCAACGGGTTCTATTCAACACTGGTGACTACTTTGAAGGACAGTAACAGGTGCAAACATATAGCTCTTTTGTATCGATTGTGAATAAATAGTTCCAATCCTCGTAAAAGTTCTGCGTGGTGTTCAAGAGAATTACATACCATTCTTCTTGCAAAATAATGGCAACTTCATGTAACGGTGATGCAAGCGGATAGTGCTCAATCACCCTTCGCTCCAAAGCAAACGACAAACACTCGACATTAAGGTCTTTGGGCCAGGGGAGATGCGAAAATTCATCCTCGTACTCACAAAACGCGGCCGGAACGAAGCGAGCTGCTTGTACAAGGGCCCTGTCGTCTTGAAACACTGCATCACGAATCAGGGAGAGACATTGTACTATGGGATGGATCTGATCAGCCAGAATGATCACGTGATCCTTGGCAGTAAAGCGACCTTGCAGATTAATCATGGGGCCCCCTGGAATACACGATATGGCTGCTAAAGTCGTCACCGAACCCCCGCCATGTTTCACTGTTCGCATGTAAACTCTGCCAAAAGTTGGAAACAGTGCGAAACAAGACTCATCCAATTAAATGACTTTCTCCCATTGCTCCATAGTGCAGGTGTCATGGCTACGGCACCATGTTTTCCTATTAGGGAACTTCCATTACTGGTGAATGGTTCTGGAACCCCAGCTCGCCCTATAATTCCCAGCTTATGGTGCACACTTCGTGTTGGTCTGGTGCTAACCAGGTTTGCGAATGTGAGAATGAATTCTGCCGTGGAAAACATTTGAATCATATTGGACTCATGAAAAGAATAGACGTATGATATGGGATTAGATATTACAAGATAGTAGGATAAATAATTCTAGTAGTTAAAGTAGGTATGTTCAACCGCATTTTACTAGGAATGGGCGTTTTATAGAATTAACTGCAGTACCTTCCTGAAAATCTTGAAAGATAATGGTGTAGAATGAATGGACAGGAGTCGGATGAAGGAACCGTGCAAAAGCCGAACAGTGACAGTAAAAAGCGATATTTAACAAACTGATGAAATGGTTATTGGCAGAGGTATTACGCGATGGCGTTGTTTGTCGCTAAGACTTTTCAGTTTTTAGACTGAGAAAGTGACGGGTAAAACATCAGAAAAAGGAAGATACATAGTATAAGATGGAGAAAGAATGAAAACAATTAATAATGGAGATTAGGTAGAAATTTTAACTGAATCAGAAATGGAACTACAAATTATTACAGAGATAACCGTAAATCTGTGAAATCGTATGAGGATTACAGCAGGAAAGACCAAGTCGATGAGAAACATAAACGTCCCACCACAACATAATTGGAAAAAAGCTAGTAAAATCTTACAAATTTTAGGAAATTGGCTGAAGGAAAATGAAGCTATGTGAAGGAAATCATGACTGAACATCAGTGAAAGAAAAGAGGGAAGGTTTATGTACGGTAAAATGAATCTCGATAAAATTACGAATGAATTCTCTAACTAATGTTTCTGGACATAGTATTATATGACAGCGAACAAAGGAGGGACAAACAGAAAGAGGAAAATATTTGTAAAGTTTTGTAATGTGGATGCGGAGAAAAATGTTCAAAATGAAGTGGGATGTCCGAATGAGGAGAGAAAAAGGTGGCTTGGAATACCGGATGAAATTAAAAATTGACGAAGTTACCTGCGGATAAAGGAAGCCAGAGGAAATAGTTGTTATGTTTACTCGAAACATGTGGTAAGGGATACAGATTGTAATCTACGATTCTGATTTTGTAGCATTGTAACAAAGTATCAAATGATCACTTCGGTTTCACGTTCAAGATATCGCAACGCCAGTCTCTTCTAACACCTGTGCTGCCGGACCATGACGCCAATACGTGTGACAGTATTAATGAAGAGATGAAACCTATCAGTCATTTTAACTTTACCTGCAAGAAATGTGTTAGATACACTAACGAACCAAAGTTTCAAATATCCCTCGTCACATAATTTTCAATTCTGGCTTTTAGTAACGAAATACATATTTTCACTGACATTTGCTTTAGAAAGTTTTTAAAATCAATTTTTTATTACTGACAAAATATTATAAGAGTAATTTCTCTTCTTATGTCGATTGTACTGCTATTAGGAACAACAACTTATGTTATAAGAAAACTAGATGGTAAAATGGCAGTTGATTTCATCAAGCAGCCAATACAAATGTAAGAACAAAAGGATCATACTTAAGTTAAAAGTTTTCCATGCTCGAGTAATTGGGAAACATGTGAGTGCAAGAATCTAATATAAAAGTATGACATGATTTTCTCCTAACATTAATATCATTTTCTGTTAGACAGGAAACTATGATAATTTTATTAATCATAGTATTTTATGTAATGACGTTGTGTAATGACTGTTCACTGTTACCGCTCATACATAATCAGTCAATAAATATTCGTAATGTCCGTTTCACAACATAACGACACATATTAACATGGAATTTTGAGAACTACATAATCCACAGATTGCAGGTCGGAGCATCTACATTTCTTCTGTACAGAATTTCCCCCTCCCTCTCCCATTAACCCATTCCCTTCGCTGGTGATACGTGGGAAGAGCGCCCGCTGGCAAGCTTCCATATGAACTAGATCTATCTGGTTTTATCGTCAAAGGTTACTTCGCGAGATGTACAGAGACTGGATAATCACACGGAAACGCCAAAAATCCAACACATTCACTCTCAATAAGGTGTAAGAAAGCCGTTGACGTTCAAAACAGCTTTTAGCGGTCTCGGTACGGATAGATACAGGTCCTCTACTATGTTCATGGGAATCTTGGCCCAGTGGCAAGTCCAGGTAACAGTGATGAAGATGGATAGTAATCACGTAGTCTTCTCTCCCAATAATACTAAGATGTGGTGATTGTTGGCAGGATAGATCAAACAGTTCATCATAGTGCGCAAGAAACGAGTTCTAGACGAAGCGACCTGTTTAAACAGGGACCCTCTTGTGTTGGAACATAGCATCACCACTGGGGAATAAACACTGTATCATGGGATGGACCTGATGAGCCAAAATGGCCTCCTAATTTTTGGCTGTATTGTGACCATGCAGGGTAACCACGTCGCCCATGGAATACCACGATGTGGCTGCCAAAATCATCACGTAACCCCACCACGCTTCACACTTTGGACGTAGACTCAGCTAGAAGTTGGAAAAAGTATGCCAAAACACTCATCCGCCCAAATTACATTCTTTCATTGCTCCATAGTCCACGTTATACGGCTTCCCAATCACTTTTTCCTCTCACGAGTATTTTCATAATTGATGATTGTTCTTGGAACTGCAATTTGCCCCGCAATTCCCTACGAAAGGAACTCCCTAGGTGTTATATTTGGTGTCCACAGTGTTCGCGTGTCACTGAAGTCTGCCGTGATTTTTGAAGTTGTTGCCTTTTATTTTTCGTCGCAATCTCCTTCAATGACCATCCATCCCGTTCACTCAACACATACATGGAGGAGACAAAAGTCATGGAATGTTGTCTGTTGTTGTGGTCTTCAGTCCTGAGAACGGTTTGATGCAGCTCTCCATGCTACCCTATCCTGTGCAAGCTTCTTCATCTCCCAGTACTTACTGGAACCTACATCCTTCTGAATCTGCTTAGCGTATTCATCTCTTGGTCTCCTTCTTCGATTTTTACCCTCAACGTTGCCCTCCAATGCTAAATTTGTGATGCCTTGATGCCTCAGAAGATGTGCTACTAACCGGTCCCTTCTTTTTGTCAAGTTGTGCCACAAACTCCTCTTCTCCCCAATTCTATTCAATACTTCATCATTAGTTATGTGATCTACCCATCTAATCTTCAGCATTCTTCCGTAGCACCACATTTCGAAAGCTTCTATTCTCTTCTTGTCCAAACTATTTATCGTCCATGTTTCACTTCCATACATGGCTACACTCCATACAGATACTTTCAGAAACGACTTCCTGACACTTAAATCTATACTCGATGTTAACAAATTTCTCTTCTTCAGAAACGCTTTCCTTGCCATTGCCAGTCTACATTTTATATCTCTCTACTTCGACCATCATAAGTTATTTCGCTCTCCAAATAGCAAAACTCCTTTACTACTTTAAGTGTCTCTTTTCCTAATCTAATTCCCTCAGCATCACCCGACTTAATTCGACTACATTCCATGATCCTCGTTTTGCTTTTGTTGATGTTCATCTTATATCCTCCTTTCAAGACACTGTCCATTCCGTTCAACTGCTCTTCCAAGTCCTTTGCTGTCTCTGATAGAATTACAATGTCATCAGCGAACCTCCAAGTTTTTATTTATTCTCCATGGATTTCAATACCTACTCCGAACTTTTCTTTTGTTTCCTTCACTGCTTTCTCAATATACAGATTGAATAACATCGGGGAGAGGCTAAAACCCTGTCTCGCTCCCTTCCCAACCACTGCTTCCCTTTCATGCCCCTCAACTCTTATACCAGGTTTCTGTACAAATTGTAAATAGCCTTTCGCTCCCTGGCATGGAATACCTCTCCTAATATCGTGTCGGACCTCCTTTTGCGCAGCGTAGTGCAGCAACTCTACGTAGCATGGATTCAACAAATCGCTGGAAGTCCCCTGCAGAAATATTGAGCCATGCTGCCTCTATATTCGACTATAATTGCGAAAGTGTTGTCGGTGTAGGATTTTGTGCACGAACTCATCTCTCGATTGTGTCCCATAAATGTAATCTAGATGGCCAAATACTTTGCTCCACTTGTTCTTCAAACCAATCGCAGACAATTGTGGCCTGATGACATGGGGCATTTTCATGCAAAAAAATTCCGTCGTTGTTTGGGACTACAACATCCATGAATGGCTGTAAATGGTCTCCGCAAGCCGAATATAACCATTTCCTGTCAATGATTGGTTCACTTGGACCAGAGGACACAGTCCAGTCCATGTAAACACACCTTCATGGAGTCACCATCAGCTTGCACAGTACCATGTTGACAACTTTGGTCTGCCGTCAGCTCTCACCAACTGAAATCGCGACTCGTCTAACCAGGCCGCAGTTTTCCAGGGCTGCAGGATCCAGCAGAGATCGTTCCGAGCCAAGGAGAAACGCAGCAGGCGACGTCGTACTCTTAGCAAAGGCACACGGCGTTCAGGGTCTGTTAATTCCTGTCCTGAGGCCACAATCACACCGGACACCTTTTCAATTGCATCACCTGACTACAACTGACAGCTCTGCCAATGCGCTGGCCTTTTATTTCTTGCGTATGGCATACTGCGGGCAACTGTATACGTACATATCGCTACCTCATGAATTTTGTCACCTCAGTGTCCTTTTGCCGGTGTTGTGACTTAGCTGTTGATGTTTCTCCACTACCCGTGTAAGCGATACAAGTTTTCGATAAGGCGCCTCTTGAAACACCAAACTTTCTGGGTAGCTTGGTTATGGAAACACCCTCCATACGAGCACCGACAACTTACCGACCTTCGTCTTCGCTTAGCTCTGGCATTATGCACTATAGCTACATACAACTCTGTTCTAAGCACGAGTGATACTTGGAACATATTGAGAACATTGCACGATGCCGCCCGTGGCCAAATACAACAACACACACTTTCTATGTTTTAGTACAACCGCAATACACGGGAGGAACGTATGTTGGGCCAAACTCTCCTCGGAGCGTATGATATAGGAATGGCAACAGTAGACCTCTCCGTAATACCCCTTGTGGAGAATGACAGTGAAGCTTGGGTGGATATGCAAGCATCGCGCGCATCTCTCTAGTCACATGTTAGTTTAACGCGGGGGCGAACAAGGATCCATAGTCACTGCACAGGACAGTCCTTATGTCATGAGAGTTGCCAGTTGCAGGACAATAATTTGCAGGAATATATCGCAAGATACTGTATAGGGGGTCCCGTGTCACTCTAACTGCACACGCCCCACAGCATTACAGAGCTTCCACAAGCTTGAACAGTCCCCTCCTGGCATGCAGGCTCCATGGATTCATGAGGTTGTCTCCATACCGGTACACATCCTTCCGCTAGATACAATCTGAAATGAGACTTGTCCGACAAGCAACATGTTTCCAGTCATCAAAAGTCCAATGTCGGTGTTGACGAGCCTAGGCGAGGCGTAAAGCTTTGTGTCGTTCAGTCATCAAGGGTATACTAATGGGCCTTCGGCTCCGAAAGGTCATATCGATGATGTTTCGTTGAATGGTTCGCATGCTGACACTTGTTGATGGGCCAGCATTGAAATCTGCAGTAATTTTCGAAATTGTTGCACTTTTGTTCACGTTGAACGATTGTTATCAGTCGTCGTTGGTCCCGTTCTTTTTCCGGGCGCAGCGATGTCGGAGATTTGATGTTTACCATTCCCTTATATTCTACATCCACATCTACATCTACATGGATACTCTGCAAATCACATTTAAGTGCCTGGCAGAGGGTTCATCGAACCACCTTCACAATTCTCTATTATTCCAATCTCGTATAGCGCGCGGAAAGAATGAACACCTATATGTTTCCGTACAGGCTCTGATTTTCCTTATTTTATCGTGGTGATCCTTCCGCCCTATGTAGGTCGGTGCCAACAAAATATTTTCGCATTCGGAGGAGAAAGTTCGTGATTGAAATTTCGTGAGAAGATTCCGTCGCAACGAAAAACGCTTTTCTTTTAATGATTTCCAGCCCAAATCCTGCATCATTTCTGTGACATTCTCTCCCATATTTCGCGATTATACAAAACGTGTTGCCTTTCTTTGAACTTTTTCGATGTACTCCGTCAGTCCTACCTGGTAAGCATCCCACACCGCGCAGCAGTATTCTGAAAGAGGACGGACAAGCGTAGTGTACGCAGTCTCTTTAGCAGGTCTGTTACATTTTCTAAGTGTCCTGCCAATAAAACGCAGCCTTTGGTTAGCCTTCCCCTCAACATTTTCTATTGGTTCTTTCTAATTTAAGTTGCTCGTACCTGTAATACCTAGGTATGCAGTTGAATCTACGGCTTTTACATTAGAGTGATTTATCGTGTAACCGAAGTTTAACGAGTTCCTTTTAGCACTCATGTGGATTACCTAACACTTTTCGTTATTGAGGGTCAACTGCCACTTTTCGCACCATTCAGATATTTTCTCTAAATCGTTTTGCAGTTTGTTTTGATCTTCTGATGACTTTATTAGTCAATAAACGACAGCGTCATGTGCAAACAAACGAAGACGACTGCTCAGATAGTCTCCCAAATCGTTTATATAAATAAGGAACAGCAAAGGGCCTGTAACACTACCTTGGCGAACGCCTGAAATCATTTCTGTTTTACGCGATGACTTTCCGTCAATTACTACGAACTGTGACCTCTCTGGCAGTAAATAGCAAATCCAGTAACATAACTGAGACGATATTCCATAAGCACGCAATTTTACTACGAGCCGCTTGTGTGGTACAGTGTCAAACGCCTTCCGGAAATCCAGAAATACGGAATCGATCTGAAATCCCTTGTCAATAGCACTCAGCACTTCATGCCAATAAAGAGCTAGTTGTGTTTCTCGGGAACGATGTTTCTAAACCCATGTTGACCGTGTGTCAATAGACCGTTTCCTTCGAAGTAATTCATAATGTTCGAACATAATATATGTTCTAAAATCCTGCTGCATATCGACGTTAACGATATGGGTCTGTAATTTAGTGGATTACTCCTACTACCTTTCTTGAATATTGGTGTGACCTGTGCAACTTTCCAGTCTTTGGTACGGATCTTTCGTCGAGCGAACGGTTGTATATAATTGTTAAGTATGGAGCTAACGCATCAGCATACTCCGAAAGGAACGTAATTGGTATACACTTTGGATCAGAAGACTTGCTTTTATTATGTGATTTGAGTTGCTTCTCTAATCCGAGGATATTTACTTCTACGTTACTGATGTTGGCAGCTGTTCCTGATTCGAATTCTAGAATATTTACTTCGTCTTCTTTTGTGAAGGCATTTCGGAAGGATGTGTTTAGTAAATCAGCTTTGGCAGCACTGTCTTCGATAGTATCTCCATTGTTATCGCGCAGAGAAGGCATTGATTGTTTCTTGCCGCTAACATACTTCACATACGACCAGAATATCTTTGGGTTTTCTGCCAGGTTTCGAGACAAAGATTCGTTGTGGAAACTGCTGTAGGCGTCTCGCGCTGAACTCCGCGCTAAGTTTCGAGCTTCTGTAAAGGATCGCCAATCTTGGGGATTTTGCGTCTGTTTGAATTTGGCATGTTTGTTTCGTTGTTTCGCGAAATGGTCGTACGGGAAAATCCCCACTTCATCACTATCACTCCTTGGAGTGTCCCGTCGTTCGTGCGCTGACTATATTTCCACGTTCAAATTCACTTAAATCTTGATAACCTGCGTTGTGTGGGCTGCCTGAAATCCAGCGAATTCTCCTCCGAATGCGAAAATATTTCGTTGACACCGACCACATAGGGAGAAACGATCACCACGATAAAATAAGGGAAATCTGTGCTCGTACGGAAAGATATAGGGTGGTTCTATGAACCCTCTGCCAGGCACGTAAAAGTGATTTGCAGAGTATCCATGTAGAAGTAGAAGGCATTCATACTTGGTGCGAGATACTATTTTCTAGGCATCTTAACGTGCACGTCGGTCAGGGGTCCTGGAAATGGGGTAATATACTGATGTTCCGTTCATGTCCCCTTCCCGAAAATGCTGAGAACAGATTTTGCTATCTCTGGACGGTTTGCAATATCTTCTTTTCACAGTATTCAAAAAGAGCGCTCGTCGCATTGTGTTGATAGGAAATCTGAACTCAAATTACTGAAGTAAAACGAATACAGCTCAACTAAATTTCGTGTGTATAAAAGAAAATATCGTTCGAAGGAGTCCATTTACAAATGAAATCTGATTCTTTAAAGCTTAGACTATAGTTAGACCCATTAGTACCCCTGTAAATGATGGAAGCCGGCATTTTTATCATAAATCTTCCACCAGACAGCAATGTTTGGGGCTAGGGACACGGCTTCCAGATTGTGACGTCATAACAGCTCCCCTTATAACGCCTCCATGCTCAAACTGGGGCACATCATCAGCATGACGCGACAGCTCCGTATAACAATATTATCGTCCGCAGAAGACAGCAATTGGTTTAATATTCTAACGGTTTTGAATATTATAAGGTTTTAAATATTGTAATTTCTCCGAAACTACTTATCGAACTTTGAAGAGTGAGATGCCATTGAATTCGTCTCTTGCGTGAGTGCAATACAAGCACAAAAATTGCTGTAGCTGCATTTGTTAAAGCGGGCGAGGGGACCAATATCTCTTATTAATATACACGTGAAAAGAAACTACACATCATTTATCGGGTACTTTTCCAAATTTGTTTGGCTGACAGCAGAATTACGATATCTTAGAAAGATCCATCAAGTATGTAAAGTGAGCAGCTTAGCTGGATCACCCCAGTCGAAGCGGTGTTAAACAGATATTCTTTGCTTCCTTTTCTCGGAAGAAATCACCAGGTTAAGTATTAGGAACAGACGGCTTGCGGATCCCTGTGTGTTTTAGGAAATGCTTCTTATTGCCTTGGCTGTGAGAGAGTGAACAGCAAGTCAGCGGACTTCTTTATTAACTATTATATCATGTTGATGATACCAAACAATCCACTTATCAATTTATTTAGTAGTTTACTTACTGATTTTCGAATCAGTAACGGTTCATTATCTGTTTGTGGAAAAACAGACGTACATGTTACAATCAGTAATGGTATGACAACAGGACTGCTACGTAATCGCAAAGAAAATTAAATATAAAATCACTAACACATGCACTGAGGTGACAAAGGTCGTGAGATACCTCCTAACATCGCGTCGGATCTCCTTTTTCCCACCGTAGTGCAGCAATTGGACGTAGTATGGAGTTAACAAGTCGTTGAAAGTCCCATGCAGAAATACTGAACCTTACTGCCTCTATAACCGTCCATAATTGGGAAAGTTTTGCAGGCAAGATGTTTTTTACGAACTGACCTCTCGTTTATGTCCCATAAATGCTCGATGGGAGTCATATCGGCCGATCCGCGTGCCCAAGTCATCGCTAGAATTGTCCTGAATGTTCTTCAAATCAATCGTGAACAACTATGGCACTGTGAAACAACGCACAGTCATTTACAAAAATTCCAAAGTTGTTTGGGAACATGAAGTCCATGAATGGCTGAAAACATCTCCGAGTAGCCGAACATAACCATTTCCAATCAATGTTCGGGTCACTTGGGCCATGGGACCAAGTCCATTCCATGTGAACACAACCAACAAAAACAGAGCCTTGATAACCTAGGTCCATGGCTTCGTGTGGTCCGAGCCACACTCGAACCCAACCATCAGCTTTTATAAGGTGAACTCGGGACTCATCTGACCAGGCCACGGTTTTCCTGTCGTCTAGGGTCCAACCTACATGGTCACGAGGCACTGAGGGCGAAGTAGTACTATTAGCAAAGGCACTCGCTTCGATCGTCTACTGCCAAAGTCCATTAACGGCGAAATTCGCAGCACTGACGTAACACATACGTTCGTCGTACTTCCCACATTGATTTCTGCGGTTATTTCACGCTTTATTACTTGGCTCTTAGCACTGGAAACTTATGGGAACGCCGCTGCTCTCGGTCGTTGAGTCAAGGCTGTCGGCCATTGCTTTCCCCATAGTGGTGGTAATGTCTGAGATTTGGGATTCTCGTCACACACTTGACATTGTGGGTCTCAGAATGCTGAATTCTCCAACGATATCCGAAATGGAATGTCCAATGCATCTAGCTTCAACTACAATTCTGCGTTCAAAGTCTGTTAATGCCCGTCGTGCAGCCATAATCACGTCGCAAATCTTTTTACAGGGATCTACTGAGTACAAATGACAGATTCTGCCGCTCACCGCCCTTTTATACCTCGTGCATCCGATACCACCACCATCTGTATAAGTGCACATCGCTGTCCAATGACTTCCGTCACGCAGTGTAAAGTACACGTCCATACGTGTGGTTCCACAGAAGATAACGTCCGGCCGGGAATGAGCCCAGAATTAATTGAAAGCAAAGATGCGCATTTCATAGGACGATGGTATTTCATTCTAAGGCAAACGATTCATATAGTGGAAGCAGTTCTGCGTTGCAGTACATTTCCATCTACATTACTACCCCACAAGCTAGCTCGTGGTGGAGGAACTTGGCGTACGACTCGTATTTCTTCGATATTACCGTTCTGACCATTTCGTAGGATTCACCTGGGAAGACGAAATACAATAGTTGACACTTCTTGGAATGTGCAGTACATATCTTAGTGATGCACACTACGTAATTTATAGTCTACGCTTCGGATGTTGGAGAGCATCTCAGAGGCACTCTTATAATGATTTAACGAAACCATGAACGAATGTTTTCCGTAGTTGTTGCGCTCTTCAGTCCGAAGATTGGTTTGATGCAACTCTCCAGTGATATTCTGTGCAAGCCTCTTCATCTCTGTACAGCTAACGCAACTTACATCCATTTGAATCTGCTTATTGTATTGAAGTCTTTTTCTCCCTCTACAACTGTTAGCCCCTACTCTGCCTTCAATTACCAACTGACGAGTCCTTGTTGCCTCAGGAAATGTCCTGTCAACCGATACCTCTTTTAATCAAGTTTTACCACAAATGCTTTCTATCTCTTTTGTATTAAACCAATCAGGAAGAGCCCGCACTAAACAACAATACTTCAGAATCAGTCGACCGAGGGATTTGTAAATTACTTACGTCGTGGATAAATTATACATTGCTTTAGGACTATGTAGATGATTGTTCGGCATGTTCTTCTTCTAAAATTAATATTATTGGACTACTCACGTTAAATGTCTCTACACATATACATAGATACAAGACGGAAAAAACTGCAGCACCAAGAAGGAGTTGTGTGAGACAAACGAAAGGTGGTAGCCATATTTCTACATGTGCGAGGTGATATCTGGTCAACTTTCGCCCCAGTCGCGACGATAATAACGCCACTATGAAGATGAAAACCATGTTTGCTTTAAATACACGCTGTAATGGTTGTGAGCGTTAGGTATCTCTGAGACCAGTTATGGTGAGTTGACATTAGTCAAGAATGTCTTTAAGGCGATAAAGACATCATCATCAACACCTCACTGAGTTTGATCAAAGTCATGTAATAAGGCTACGAGAAATTGGATATTTGTTCTGCGATACTGCATAAAGAGTTGGCAGGAATGTAGCCACTGTATTTCACTGCTGGCAGCGGTGGTCACAAGAATGTACAGTCGCAGGAAGACCGAGCTCTGGGCGGTCACGTGGCACCATCGAGAGGGAATACAATAGTGTACTGCTCTGAAGATAAAACTAAATGTTGGGATTATAGTAATAGGTCCATAAGTTTTGATAGTAATGGCAACCATACTGTTTGCGTTATGTTTGTTTTTAACGACATCATTTAGAAAATACATATGTTGAAACACGAATTAATGTGGCACACACATATGCATTTAAGAGAATGGTTGGTATTAGGCTATAATCTTTGAAATTGTGCAGACACTATCACTAACTTCTGGAAGCTGCTGTGCGGCGCCCGTAGTGGGACGTCGATGTATGCGCCGTCTGTCGTAGGGATGATTTTGCCAAGACAGAGCGTGCATAAGACTGGTCTCAGAGGGCGCAGGTATTACTGCTTCTTTGCGACCGGCGCGGAGGCTTTTATCTGGCTCTGCGAACCGCCGCCACGTGAAAGGGCAAACGTCTGCGGTCGCCCACTGATATCTCGCAAGGCGGCGGCCAGGCCGGAAAGCGGAAAGAGAGGAGCGCACTAAATTATTCAAAATACTCTCAGAGATAAACGTTGCGAGATATTCTCGGTATGAATTATGTTCGTCTTTGCCTGCCGCATGCAGAAAAGAGACTTAACGTGAGGCGTTGCCCTCCAGCAAGGGGCCACTGATGTTCGCGAAGGAGGCACTTCTGCTCAGGTCGCACCAATCTCCCTGTAACAGAGGAAAGTGCCCAAAAGCGGACACAAATTTTGTTTTTGATTTTTAAAAACTAGAAAACAGCAAAAAAAATTATGTTTTGTAAGCACTTATTACGTCTACAAAGTCGCTTTCGCCATTTTGCGCTAGAGGGCAGTAGCGGCAAGTGGTGGTTAGAGAGCCTGTATAGGGAGAGAGTGGTCAACCGGACGATACAGCGGCCATTTTTCTGCCAAACTGCGGGTGGGACTTTTGAATGGCCAGTAGTGGAGTAGTGAAGACAATATGACGAAATCATTCATTAAATGCCTTTGTTTATAAGAATAATGTGTTATAATAATTTCCACACAGCCAATTTACAGGTCTGTTTGCAAATTTATCTATGTATATTGCAAGTTGTTTTATATGTAGTAAAAAGCAAAAACGACTTACTTCGCATAGATAAGAGTACTTGGTTGTTTTCCACAAGGCTCCTGTTTGATTTATTTCAACTCGTATTTAAGATCGCAAACGCTAATTACGTACTGAAAACTATATACAACTAAATCGAACATGCACGCACAATGCATAACAAGTCTCTGAATAATTCAAATACCTTTTAATCGTTTCCAAACGTCCTCTGAACTTCAATTCAACTGAAAAGCTCGGCGAACATAGGAAGCGTGAGAGACGTTTGGCGTCATTTTTCTGCCAAACCTAATCAATCAATCACGGACAACTTAACCTATGGCCACTGTCTCTGTATACAGGCTCTCTAGTGGTGGTTCAGGCGTGTCATACGATAAGCTTAGGCATTTGTAAAAACAAAGCGAGTGCGTCATAAAGATATACTCGACTGAATGTGTCAATTTACGAAATCAGTTCTCGTCATCTGCGGGAAGTATGAGCCGACGCGCGTAAAATGCTGGATAACATCTATGGTGAGGCACCTGTTAGTGAAAGAATCGACAGAGAATAGTTTCAGCGCTTCAAGAACGGTGATTTTGAAGTCCAAGGCTGCCATGGTTTTGGAAGAGAGAAGGTATTTGAAACAACAAAAGTGGACGAAAACAATCACAGAAGATCGTAATCGAAAGCAACAGATGCGTTTGAGCAGAGCACTGAAAGGCAAACGACCACAGTTCAGCGATAGACATGAAAAGGTGCTTTTGTAGCATGAAAATGTTCGACTCCATGTCACAAAATCAATGAAAGGTACTTCGAAACGTTGAAATGGGAAGTCATACTTTTCCCGCCCTATTTTCCAGACAGTGTTCACTCTGAGTACAACTTTTTCCGATCGATGGCAGACCGTCTGGCTGGACAGAAATTCCGATCATATGAACAAATGCAAAATGCGTGAGCGGAAGACGGCCTACTGGCGACAACATCGATGTACTGTGGAGACCTCACGCCCCACGTGTTGAGCAATTCGGCGGTACGTCCACCCGGCCTCCCGCATGCCCACTATACGCCCTCGCTCAAAGTCCGTCAACTGCACATACGGTTCACGTCCACGCTGTCGCGGCATGCTACCAGTGTTAAAGACTGCGATGGAGCTCCGTATGCCACGGCAAACTGGCTGACACTGACGGCGGCGGTGCACAAATGCTGCGCAGCTAGCGCCATTCGACGGCCAACACCGCGGTTCCTGGTGTGTCCGCTGTGCCGTGCGTGTGATCATTGCTTGTACAGCCCTCTCGCAGTGTCCGGAGCAAGTATGGTGGGTCTGACACACCGGTGTCATTGTGTTCTTTTTTCCATTTCCAGGAGTGTAGTTTGCAGATAAACTCATTAAACGCTGCAAAACCCCATTGTAATTGTTTCTCTCATGACTTTCACGCTAAACGGAATTCTGTGCCTTTTCTTATCGTGGCTCGTTCATATCAAATTAATTAACAAACGCAGCTTTTACCAGGATTCATGTTCATAAAATGTTTTGCAGGATAATCACAAATAACACATTGTGTGCTGCTGTCCCGAGCTATCTTACGGCATGATAGCAATACTGTGGTTCAACGCTGCAAGTACTACAGAACCGACGACGTTTGATGGCGCAAATTTGTATGCATACGGTATAGATCAATATGAACATTTATTCTTTCGGAGGAATCATCTAGTAACAGTAAAATGGTGTCCGTCTTTTGTTCATTGATTTCAACCAGCCGAACATGCACACCCTGTCGATTAATCAGTGAGCAATGGGCTATTAATTTATCTGAGACAGAGACCTTCGGTGGAAGGGGCAGGGTGAATACTACCACATCTTCTTGATGACAGAGAGAGAACGCTTGGTCACTTCAGTACAGCGCATCGCTGCTCCCATGGGAGTTGCGGTCTTACAGCTGGGACATCGGCGAAGTTTCATAAAATTATAATTTGCCTTATTTTCTTTCTGATAAAGAGAACGTTAGTGTTCTTACAATGGCAGTGTGGTAAGTGTTAGTCGTACCGTCCCACGAGACTCATTTGTTTTTAGTCAGTATCAGTCAATTTGAAGCTTAATTTTGCCCAAAGCAGATAAATTTTTAATGTTATTTGTCTTCCGTAATTTATTTTTCCCTGTCAGTAAGCGCAAATTTTTAAAAGTGAGAACAAAGCAAGATATTTAAAAGGTATCATGCAGTTCTAAAGACGAACAGACGAAAAAGAAGATAATACGAAGACAATTACATGAATTTCGGTTTCAAGTGCACTGCTGTTGCAAATGAAGAACAAACTCAATTGTCTTTTGTTTTAATGTCCTAGCTACTGAAAGCATGCTTCCCAATAAAATGAGACTACATCGGGAGTCAAATCACTGTAGCTTGGTAAATAAAGTACACGAATACTTTTCCCACAAGTTAAATGACAGGAAAATACAACTTTCACTGAACAAGCTACGTTTCCTACAAAGGATGTTATTTCATCTTGAAAAGTTGCCTACCGTGTAAAAAGATCAAGACACTGCACACGATAGCCACAGAATTTACCTGCTGTTCTTGACACCGAATGTAGCGGGTCGTTATAGTTAAAGCGCCAGTGTGGGCTGTAATTATCGTATGGCAGCGAAACTTGGAAGTTGTGGTAATGCGTTAATGCGGAACCCATTTAAGCTGGAAAAAATTAGTTCGAATTTTGCCCACCAGGTGCAAATCTGACACTGTACAGCGTCTCGTCCACGTCTACGGTGTTCATATTTGGTAAACTGCGAAAGCAACTGCTAACAATAAAATCAGCATTATCCCTTTCTCACTTGTTTGATCTTTTCTGCCCTTGTCCCGTTCCTAAGCCATTATATATGAAAATATTTCTCTACGTCTTTCTTACATTAAGAGCGTCAAATTGTAATAATTTTACTTTTTTTCAGCGTAAATCGGTTCCGCATTAATATATCTTACGAAGTTTCGCTGCAATGTGATAGTTACAGCGCACACTGGCCCTCTGTGAACAGCTGCACTTTAGTTCCAGTCACACAGCATATGACAGGCAAGTCAGTTGCCAAGCAACTGGCAAGAATTCCTTTGTCAAACACCAATGTTAGATGTCGAACACCCGATATGGCCGACGAATTTAATGACCTGTGGGTTGAGAAACTCAAAGGATGTATTATTTCGGGAATGAACTTTATTCTTAATTTGTTCAAGAGAAACATTAATATTTCGAGAAATTTTAGACAGTGAATTTGTTTTTAACGTGCTATATCTTTGAGTCATCTTCGAAAGACTAAATTATTCCTTTAAGGTAATGAGGTCATTATTCTGCAACTGCCAGGCAAAATTTCGGCCTTCAGAAGGAAATTGCAATTGTGGAAGAAAACGTTGGATGATGAAGGTATACATTGTGGTTTCCCTGCTGTTCACACCGTTTCAGAAGACAATGAATTTCAGTTGAGTGAAGGACTGAAGTCAGTATTTATGGATCATTTAACTGAACTCAGTGATTAATGAGTGTAGTTCCAGAAGATATTGGTGAACACAACTAAATCAAATGTCCGTTCAGTAGAGAACATTCATTGACACTTTCCACTAAATAACGAGAGAAATCGAAGTTCGTTTCCTCATCACTGCGTGAGTTTTGGAGCTTGGTGATGCTGAAGTATCCGCAGGTAAGTAACACTGCCCTGCAGGTTTTGATACCTGTTGCAACATCCTACTGTGAGACAGATTTTTAGCAGTCAACAACACCAAATATAGATCGCGAATGATTCTGGAGAGTGAGATGCGAGTCAAAGTTTCCAATATTGTATCGAGACTAGAAACGGTTGATGTACAAACAAACACATCATTTCCATTGATTCGTTACAAGAATAATATGCAATAACATTAGAAGATGATTAAAATGTCTTAGGTCAACAATTAATAAAGAATTAACTACTTTTATTCGTTTATTTCAGAAACTTTACTTCACACTTAGAGTAGAATTTCATGAGAGAAAGGAGCCACGGATATTCATGTTCAGATTAAGGGAGTCGTGGACCCAAAAAGTTTCAGAATCACTGCTCTAGACAAATAGTAAAAAGTAATTTAATATTAATCGTTTTAGAATTTTCAAGGAATGTACTGCTGTCAACGTTGTCAAAAGATTTCTCTAAATACACAAATTTTATTAATGCAAATATGCTTTTCTTTAATCTGTGGTCTAATGTAAGTTACAGAGTCAATATTGACTCACGTGTTCCTTTATTATTTGGAACTCAACTCATCTTACTCGAGGTCGTCTTCCGTGAATATTTCGTCTCAGTATTTTGCAAGTACGAGTTATTAAACTGACAATTCGGTAACATCACACCTGTCAGCACCTGATTTCTTTGTAATTGGAATTATTACATTCGTCTTGAAACCTGGGGTCTCAGATATCCTGCACGCCAGGTGGAATAGTTTGTCACGGACGGCTCTCCGCACGATCTCAGTAGTTGCGGGGCAATGTCATCTATGCCGGGAGCTTTGTTTCGACGTAAGGCCTTCAATACCCTGTCAAATTCTTCTCGCAGAATCATATCTTACAGCTCGTCTTCATCTACTTCCCTTTCAATAGGATTCCTTTTCCCTTGTATGGTCCTTCCATATGTTGTTTCTTCTTCTCAGCTTTCCCTTCCCTGGTTAGTAGTGGCTTGCCAAATGAGCCCTCGATTGTCATACAGCTGCTTCCCTTTTCTCCAAAGGTCTCTTTACGTTTCCTATACGTGGCACCTACCTATCTTCTAGTTATGCAGGATTCCATTTGTTGTCATTTCTCCTCTAATCATTCCTGCTAGCCCATTTTGCACTCCCGTGAACAAATGTTTATAGACGCCTGTATTCTCTTTTGCCTTCTTCAATAGCAGCATTTTAATATTTCTCCCTTCTTATATTAGACTCAATAACTCGTGCTTTATCCATGGATTTCTACTGGGCTTTGTCTTTCTTCCTATTTGGTCTTCTGCTGCTTCCCTGTTTCATGTCTCGTGGCTACCCGTTCGTTTTTTATTGTGGTCGTTACCCCTACTTCAATCAATTGCTATGTAGTGCTCCCTTTAAAACACTCAACAACCTCTGATTCTTCCAACTTACTCAGATCACGTTTCCTTAATTCACTACGCTTTTTGCAGGTTCGCTACTTTTAATCTTCATTTCATAGCCACGTTTACAGTACGTATACGCTATTGGAAATGTTTCTCGGTTTAAGAACTGGTACAGAAATCATTGTCTTACCAGTATGTAATCTATATTAAACTCCAGGTCCCTTCCATGCATACAGCCTTCTGCCATAACTATTAAACCAAGTGTCACAGGTGGTTAAATTATTCTCAGTGCAAAATTCTAGCAGGTGGCTTCTTGTTTCATTCCTGTTCATAGTTCATGTACTTGTATCATAGTTCTTTCCCTACTTGTTTCCTAATTACGACTTCCAGTCACCCATCACAGCGAAAGTTTTGTCTCCCTTAATTACATAAATAAATTATTTTATGTCATCATACATTCTTTCGCTCTCTTATCATCTGCGGAGCCAGTTGGCATAACCCTGTACTATTGTCCTGGCTGTTGACTTAGTGTCTATTTCCGCCAGATAATGCGTTCACTGTGCTGTTGATAGAAGCTTACCATGCTTTGTATTTTCTTATTTACCATTAGACCCTTTCCTGCATAAACTCTGTATAATTTTGTGTTTATTACACCGTACTCACGTGAAAAGAAGTCGTGTTCTTCTTGCTGCCGTACTTCATTATTTCCAGCAATATACAATTTCAACCTGTCTATTTCCTTTTTTTAAATACTCTATCCTATATACCCACTTAATAGGCTTTAGATTCCACCTTCCGACCCGTGGAATGCCAATTTTATTGTTCCTGGTTAGGAAATCCTTCTCCTATCCGGAGATCCGATTGGGGGATTATTTTACCTCCGGAATATTTTACTGCAAAGTATGACATCTATATTACAGAGGAATATCCTTAGCAAAAGTAACAGCTGTAGATTCCTCTTTATTTCAGCTGTTCGCAGTAATAGCAGACCAAGACCATGTTGGCTGTTCTTACAAGACTTCATCAGTCAGTCAACCAGACTGTTGATCCAGCAACTACTATAAACGCTGCAGCTCCTATTCATGATTAATTGGTGAAGCAGGTCTGTCAGGGATGCAGATGGATACGGCTATGTGTATACTTGAAGCTCCATGGTTCACGGCCATGTTCATTGCTGTTATCATTATTTTATGGAGGTTGGAGTACGAATAAAGGTGCTGACACAGAACACCATCCAACAGTACATCAGTAATGGCGAAGCTACAGGTGTAACTAGATGAATGATGAAGAAATTGTTCGAATGACAAGGAAATTGGTAGTAGTGATCTACACGGACAGATTAACAAACTATTAACAGTTTCAGAAAAAGTTGGATGATTTATTTCAGGGAAAGAGCTTCACAAATTGAGCAAGTCAATAAAGCGTTGGGCCACCTCTGCCCCTTATGCAAGCAGTTATTTGGCTTGGCATTGCTTGACAGAGTTGTTGGAGGTCATCCTGAAGGATATGGTGCCAAATTCCGTCCAACTGACGCTTTAGATCGTCAAAATCCCGAGGTGGTTGCCCATAATGTTCCAATCGTTCTCACGTAGTGAGAGATCCGGTGACCTTGCTGACCGAACTAGGGTTTGGCAAACACGAAGACAAGTAGTACAAACCCTCGACGTGTAAGAACGGGGATCATCTTGTTGAAATGTAATCCCAGGATGGCTTGCCACGAAGGGCAACAAAACAGGGCTTAGAATTTCAGTGCTGTGCTGTAAGGGTACTGCACGTGACAAGCAAAGGGATCCTGCTATGACACAAAATGGCATCTTTCATTGTCAGGCCGGCAGGACCTATTTGGTTGTCATTGACGGCACCCTTACAGCACAGCGGTACGTCGACAACATTCTACGACCCATTTTGTTACGCTTCATGACAAATCAAACCGGATCGCACACGGCGAGAGTTTCGCCTGCTTGACTTCGTACTTGTCAAAACCTACCTTGGCCAGCAAGGTCTCCGGATCTCTCGCCACTTTAGAACATTTGGAACATTATGGACAGTGTCCTACAACCATCTAGGGATTTTGACGATCTAACACGCCAGTTGGACAGATTTTGGCACAATATCCTTCAGGAGGACTTCCAACAATTCTGTCAAACAATGCAAAGTCAAATACTGCGTGCATAAGAGGCAGAGGTGAACCAACGTGTTATTGTCATGTTCAATATGTGAAGCTCTTCCTATTAAACAAAGAATTAATTTTTCTTAAATTGTAATCATTTGTTTGTCTGTGTATGCGCATCACATCTACCGATTTGCATCCCATTCGGATAATTGCTTCGTGGTGGTTTTTTTTTTAGTTTATTTGGAAAAAGTAAACAGTGTAAGGCATAACGAGAGCAGCATCCAGCCCGTTTCTTCGGTGTCGTAAAATGTGAAAAATCCAGCAGGAACATTTCTTGAGACATACTTCCATACCTTCTTTTCCATCGCGGTATCAGAATTTTACTGAAACGATGATTACGTTCTTTGTCGTAGACACATGTATGGGTCATGATGGAACAGTGTGCGTTCGCATCTTGAATTACCTGGTGCCGTGTTACTAACTGCATTAACTGACAGTTTAGGGGAACTAGTAAAAGTAATTTTTTAGCACGGTCGTTTCCTCTAATGGCTATTGAAATATGTTTATTTTTTATCTTTTGTGGTTGTTATATTGAATGTTACTCATTTTCACGCGGCTGGAAGTACACCACGTATCAATACATCCAGTGGTTTACAAAAAGAAGCCCGTATTCTGCTCAAAATTTCACGAAACATGCGTGAACAGTGAGACGCATAAATAGAGCCGCCAGTCCAAACACCAAGCAAGTACGATCGGTGTTCAAGTCGTGGAGTGCACAACTAACACAAAACCAGATAAAAACTAAGCAATAACATATTTTCATACTTTAGTATGGTTGCACGTGATAGTCGTATAAAAAATTGATACACAATCAATATGGAGACCACATGAAAGACATCATGACTGATATCTACGCAGAGATAGTAAGCAAAGTCGATGCAAAACTTCGCACGTAATTTATTGCCTCAAGGGGACCGATATGAACATCAGAAAAATTGTTATTGTCGGTTTTTTGCTTGTGTGTTCTATGACTTGGTCATCGTTCGTGTCAGTACTATCAGCTGTTTACATATTTAGATTTGAGATTAATAAGAACCGCCGATTCAGTTTCTGTACTTTCATATACTGTAGTACACATTGTCTTTGTGGACCACTGGACCTAAATGATATGCGGTATCATTCCAGTAGCCTGAATACGAGTAAGACTCGAAACTAGAATCATAATGGAATAGTTTTTGGCAGCCATATAAGTCGGCACGACCATGTTTGATATTTGTGTGAAGAGAGAGAAAAGAAACGTGTCTACCGCTACCGCCCCGATCCGGACGCCTTCTCAAATATACTTACGGTGTACACAACGAAAGTGACGAAAAGAGTGTAAGAAGACCTTACCGCCTACCTTTACTGATATTTACACCCGATAAGAATACAACAGAGCACTTAATTGGTGGAGCGGACACAAGAAAGAAACATGATACCATGGGGGATCGGAATCTATACTTTCGTAAAATAGTTCTCTGTGCTCTAATTATTTAACAGCGCGCAACTCAACGCCTCGTTAACATAGGATTGCGTGACGAGCTTTTAGAATTTGTTAAAACTGATTTCTACGTGGAGGGTTCATATAGACAAAAAAGCGTATACATAATCTCAGGGATTGCATTTCGTGTTATCACATTAAAATATTGCTGCAGGATATCTTTACTGCAGCGAAATTTACAAAAGAAACCTTTGACTTAATGAAAGTATTTTCCTTTTTTAAACGTAATGAATGATATTTGTTTTGCCGAAAAGCGGCCAATGTCTGAGCAGAATTGAATGTTCTTAGTTTGTGCGACTAAATTAATGCCGGCCTTTTAGTGGCCGAGCGGTTCTAGACGCTTCAGTTTGGAACTGCGCGACCGCTACGGTCGCAGGTTCGCATCCTGCCTCGGGCAAGGGTGTGTGTGATGTCCTTAGGTTAGTTAGGTTTAAGTAGTTCTAAGTTCTAGGGGACTGATGACTTCAGCTGTTATGGCCCCTAGTGCTCTGAGCCATTTGACTAAATTAATATATGCGCTTTCTTTTCCTTAATAATTATGGGGCAAGTCTTTTAAAGTGTCCGCTGATGACAGACTGCAATGAAATTATAATGAAATTATTCTTACGCAAGATGTCTGCCAAGAATGGTCGATTGTTCGACCGTTCTTGTCCGTTTTCCGCCGGCCGTAGTGGCCGTGCGGTTCTAGGCGCTACAGTCTGGAGCCGAGCGACCGCTACGGTCGCAGGTTCGAATCATGGCTCGGGCATGGATGTGTGTGATGTCCTTAGGTTAGTTAGGTTTAATTAGTTCTAAGTTCTGGGGGACTGATGACCTAAGAAGTTAAGTCGCATAGCGCTCAGAGCCATTTTTTGTCCGTTTTCCAGCGTGCTGAAAACCTTACAAACAATATTTTTAATTCTGCATGAATGTCACTAGGCATATGAAAGAAAAATGCACAATCACCATAAATTGCTATATATTAGCTAAAATTCAGAACTTACAATGTGAAATGGCCGCCGTTGCGTGTGTTATGTACAAGAATAGAACAAAGAGTGAATAATAACGCTGATCTTTTTGGTTTCTTACACCAGCGAGTAAAAGAACACTTAATTACCACAAAGAACCTATACAGTTATCTTGTAGAGTCTGTTTGTACCATTATTATTTCATTTCATTATAAATTACCATTACGACAGATAATTGCACTAGCGTTTTCAGAGTTTTTACAATTTTCAATTTACTTTGTTCTGTGTCTGACTTGTCGTCACAATATTTTGTATCGTGTATCGGTGCAAGGGCCCCCTGGTGTGAATGGGCCAAAAACACTTGGGGTTTGCGAACAGTCATAAGACCTTTATAATAACACATGTTACTTCTCACACGTATGTTTTTTAGACACATGTCACTTTACGTCTCTTGTTTTTTATACATGCGTATATATACAGTATGTATCACTTTACAATGGTTGATAATTTACATTCATTTTGTTATAAAGAACATTTTCCATTTTTATGAGGTTTCATCTATTTCGATTATGAGCATTGCTCTAGCTATCGCCCTTACACAACGAGACGAATGAGAACCGCTTGGTATGATTGATCAATCCCGGTAAACAATAACTTTACTCCCCTATTTAGGTTAAAGGCGACGGGACAAAAACAGGTTACAAAAACCTGCCCGGAGTCTTCAAACTGTTCGCACGCCCGCTGCTATCATGTATGGATTGTGAACGATGTAATCATTTGATTATCTTGATCTGTAGACGATCATTTTTGAAGTAAACAGTTTTACACAATATTTACAAGTTACATATCTGATTCGTTTTATCGGGCACACAATATGAAAATATGTAGTTGATGGTTAATTTTAATACGTTCTTTCACTTTTCTAGTGCATCAACTTTCAATACACGTCCACTTTACATATGTAACACAGATTTTAGGAGATGCATACAGCACAAAAACCTTTTCATTCATATCTCTCACATTCAATACTGCAGAATGTATCAAAAATTTGAAGTTACAGAACTTTACTTAGCTTTTACAAGAAATTATGACGATGCTCTCGTTGGTTGACTTTGTGTTCGGTGGCACTGGAATTCTGGGCAAACGACTGGGAACTCGCCTCCTGCCGCCGGTCGTTAAATGCCAGACACCTGCGCATCGTTGACGTAGTAGTGGCTTTCGCCCACCGCGCGCTGATCTGCTGTTGGACGGCAGGCCGGCTCCGACAGCGCGCCACCCCGAAGCAAGCATGAAACTAATCCACCGAGCATCAGCTTTCTTATCATGAAGATATATGCACATATAAGCTAAAAAATGTTTTGGTTAGTCCACAATCGCTCTTTAGCCATAAGTGCCAGTGTCTTGCATGTGTATGTTCTTTGTTTTGAAAGTCACTAGTCCAGCACATTACAACGTTTAGGATCAGGCTTCTGCTATCTCATTGATTAATAAAATGCACAACCCATAGCTTGTCAACACCTTTCGTCACACACGCACTGCATTTACCAATTGTGTTCCGTTAGGATTTTCTGTTGTACGTTGGTCCACCTGTCACTTTAAGCTTTAAGATGTTTCGTGTTTTCACATTACACACTGCCGTATACGGATTCCGCAGTTGGACAATACATCTAACACTTTTATGCATTTATGCATGTGATATTTCAACAGTTTTGTACACTGCTTATAACTATTTTGTACGTGAAACTTCACATTAATACTTAGACATTTCCACATGCTACGGACTTTGGCCATACATTTACAGAGTCACAGTCTTTTCTGTGTATCACAGTTATTATTTGCTGTGGTTGTGCTCACCACTTTTTCCACCTACACAGTTCGTGGATTTGTCTTTTGTTTGTTTAAAGGTTTTGACCTTTCACTGTCACCACTTTAGCGTCCAGATGGTTAGACACTTAAAATGCACTTTTCGTACACAGTTTGTACATTGTACGTGTGAAGATTCCATTATAATCACTTTCACTTGTACATTATGTAGCACAATTTGTACATATTTTACAATAAAAGTCTTTATATTTCGGTAGGATTCATGTAGCCAGTGCCCCCTCATTCAGAAAGTTCGACCAATTGGTCACCTGGACTATTCAATTCAGTATATTTAACCATTATAGTTGCTCTCAACACTGATTCATCCTCTAGTGTTTACTTGGCTTTCTGACAGCAGGATCCGAGCACATTACTCCAAGTATCTGACGTGTGAAGGATTTATACCGTCTACCGTGATCGTTTAATATCAATACTTATGTTTGACAGTTCTGTCATTATGTTTATTCTAAAATTCTTTGATATTGGTGTATGATTTACAGGCGCACGTTAGTCACCTAGAGACCGTGCAAATTGCCTACATTTCCTTACTCACATTACGATTTTATGAAATTTGCACTAAATGAGTGGACTGTCCTCAATAGTAATTCACTTTTTGTTGCCATTGTTCACATGTCCTCTCATGTATTCATGCAGACATCCTACTTTCATACACAGACACATAAATGTACATATACATAAACATTTAGACACGTATTTACAATACACACACAAGAAAAATAGAAGAATGAACCTGAAATTAATGAAATAACCTTACACTACGGTAACTGCTTTTGTATATTCATTGCATTGTATATTCGTTGCAGGTAGAGTTCTTACAGACTTAATGATCTTGTTACTGTCTCGGGAATCCAGCACTAACCACATACTTCCACCTGCTTTCGCGACTGCTATATAGCGACAGTGAATGTTCTATTAACTACCGTTTAAGTATTTGTTGAATCTCTTTAGTTGCGGCTTGCTTTTTAGCCTATGGCACGGAATACATTGCGCGCAAAACGTATCATATGGTTTAATTTGCATATAATAAGTGTAAGCGCGTGATTTTCCGCCAGAAGAAACTCAATGACAGCAATTATGAAGGCTACGTATGTCGCTGTCATCTATGGGAACTTCATAAAACTATACAGGATGAAGGAGCAATGTTCCTCGATGTTCCACAACGTATTTCGCATTTTTTCAACAGGAACTGAGCGAGAAGATAAATATATTGCATTACTTATTGAACGCCCCTCGTAATTTCAGGTAGTGACTGAAAGGGATACTTGTGGTCCTCTGCGTTAAGTTCCATGCCACAAAGAGGGAGATGCGAGGACTTACTCGTTTTAAAGAGAAGCACCACGAGCATGAAGGGACGTAAGTGGAAAATGCCATACCTTCGACATCCACAATAATTTCGAGGAGAGGTAGAGACACAATCAGTGACAAGTGAATGCTAATGTGTGTGTAGTCTCTACTGTCCTTCGGCTAGGTTTGCTGCCTCTGGATCACGGGGTCCCGGGTTCGATTCCCGGCTGGGTCTGGGATTTTCTCCACTCGAGATTGGGTGTTCGTGTTGTCCGTATCATTTCATCATTATTCGGGAAAATAACGAGTCTGGACTGTATAAAGATTGAGAATTTGTACGGGAGCTGATAACCGCGCAGTTGAGCGCCCCACAAACGAAATATCATCATCACCTACTCTCCTTCAAGATTATCATTGGAGAATAATTTATTAGTCTTTGAAAAGAAATAATCGATACGAGTGCCAAGTACGGCACAGTGAGTGCACAAGATATGTTGCATTCTCAAAGAACTGTGTTTCGACATCTACAAAACGTAGCCAATGATGTGAGAAGTGAGATTTTAACATAAATAAGGGGAAACCATTTGCGAAACGGGGTGTGCTTTGACGGTCGACCTCTGGACTCAAAATTATTGTAAAATACATTATCGTTGTGTCACATCCAATTTTATTGTAGACTCTGAGGTCGATCTATGGAGCCTGATAATTACTGTGCAATTTTTTGTTCTTATAAATTTTTTGAAGTCTAGCCCAGGTAATCAATCCATTACTTCCGTTACCTGTCGCTTCACTACATAATGATAGCAGAGGATGGTTATTTCAGAGTGCATGTGTCAGTACTAATTAGTACTCAAATACTAGGTTGATAATTTTGGAACACTTTCACTCGTCGCAATTTAGTTACTTCAGCATGGGCGAGGTACCTGGAGGGAGGCCGGCCGCTGTCGCCGAGTGGTTCTAGGCACTTCAGTCCGGAACCGCGCTGCTGCTGCGGTCGCAGGTTCGAATCCTGCCTCGGGCATGGATGTGTGTGATGTTCTTAGGTTTAAGTAGTTCTAAGCCTAGGGGACTGATGACTTCAGATGTTAGGTCCCAAAGTACTCAAAGCCATTTGAACCATTTTGAACCTGGAGGGAGAAAATTTGAAAGGATGAGATAGAACGCAAGCTTACAATTCTGAGGTATGAACCCCTCGGAAGGATAACTTGAAGGGAGTATTCCAGTGCCGCCGGCGCATCCTAGTGAACTGAGTGATGCCGTCGCCACTACCGAATAGCATTGACTGAAACAGCATCAGTTGTTTCATTTTTTGAAGTGGACAACTCCTTCCGCATGAAAGTAAGGCATTTCAAGGCCCTCATAATGCATTATGTGAAATGGTCACGTGATTTTAGTTGCATCAAAGAGAATAACCAAGTGAGTATAGTAAAAGAACAAGCTTCTGTCCTTTCTGAATACACTGAGGAAATTTTTGCTTAGAATGTGGGAGATAAATTACGAGCAAAGTTCTCGGAACCTCCAGGGAGGGAAATTGAATATGGCCGTCAGATCTATGGGCGATTTTTTGACGGGTAGTAAGGGTGTACAACGGTCCGAGTGTGTAGTAATGTGGCTGCTAAGCTATCTACTCCTTTACTTCGCTCGTTACAAGGGACTTCCAAGCTTCTGATTAACACTTTAGATCATTTGGTTTACAGGAAAGGTGAATATTATGACTTGGGGGGGGGGGGGGGGCAACAGTTCTTTAAGTTTATACACCCAAATTGTAAAAACATTATAACGCACTAAGTTAGTACAGCAATGGTGGCGCAGTATAGTCTCAAAGAATTCCGTCATTATGTGTGTGTGGAAACGTGCAGCCGTACTGCAAGAATTTGTGAATAGACACTATTTGTGAGTACAAGAATCCGGAAAATCATCAACGAAGTTTTTTCGGAATATCAGGCGCACAGTGAAAATGTTACACTTACCGTATGGAGAAACATAGTCGAAGGATCTGATGCAGAGTGTAGATCTAGGTTGTTGTTTGTGTCGAAATCACGATCATTCGAGGACTTACAAGATGAGCTACGAGAGGTTAGGCCATACGTTATTTGGAAGGTACAATGAAAATCAGAGACCTGGATATATGAATCGAAAGCTTCATTGGTATACAGGGAAGGCTATTATGAGAACAATAGAAAGTCGTTTAGGTGTTTTAGATGTGGGAGCCCTGGCTACTTTAAACAAGATTGTCCTGGCTTACTGTCAAGGAACAGGGAAAATTGTGAGTGACTAGGTGTGAGGAAAAGGAGCAGGAATAGAGCAAGTATCGTCTAATCGGACAGTTGCTTCTTCTATCGCGCCTGTTCCACTTACTTGTCTTAATGTAAATGAGAAACTGGTTTGTGCTCTTCTTGACACGGGAAGTTAATTAACGTTAACTAGCGAAAAACGTTACGACAAGCACCAATCACCGTGTCATTTAGCCCCATTGACGATTGGACTCGGGAGCTGCAGGTTGGACAGCTCTGGTAAACTGAAATTATTGGGGTCACTCGCAGTTAGTTACATACCCAGAGATTCACTTTGAATTTTAAGGTGAAGGTAGTTCGTTACTTAGCAGTTACTGTTATTCTTGGTCGTGACCTTACCCGACATACGGATCTTATTTTTAATTGCAAGCAATTTTCTTTCCTACTTTGTTTGAAACGAACATACAAATTTTGCGAAGAACCTCGTAAGGGGGGCTCCAGGTTGATGGCGTCAGGGAAGCAGACAAACGAAGAATGACAATTATAGCCATCTCGCTCCTAAGAGGACGCGCAGTTGTGCTGTATGTATTAGTCGTGTCCGGATGTGTTTACCGATGAATTTGGGGGAGCAGCGTTTGGAGAATGCAAGACTGACGTTTCTGATAATAATCCGACCAGACAACCATTGCACCGCCTTTCCCGTACAATGATGAGGCAATTGCGGTTTGTCATAGATGAAATGCTTCAGGACGGAATCACTACACCTTCCCACATTCACATTTTGGATTTCAAAAGGAAATTGTGAAATCGGGCTTAGATTACCGTGCATTACGGAAGACTATGGTTGAACAATTAGGACACTTCCGAGGCGCTGACTAGGTCTCAATTTGGTGACCGATGCAGTGAACAGACTGTTGCCAATATGATCGTGTGGAATGTTAAAAAAAAAGTCGCGCAAGGGAAACTATTAAACATCTACGCTGAAGAGCCAAAGAAACTGATACACCTGCCTAATATCGTGTAGGGCCCCCCGCGAGCTCGCAGATGTGCCGCAACACGACGTGGCATGGACTCTACTAACGCCTGAAGTAGTGCTGGTGGGAATTGACACCATGAATCCTGCAGAGCTGCCCATAAATCCGTAAGAGTAAGAGGGGGTGGAGATCTCTTCTGAACAGAACGTTGCAAGACATTCTAGATGTGCTCAATAATGTTTCTGTCTGGGGAGTTTGGTGGCCAGTGGAAGTGTTTAATCTCAGAAGAGTGTTCCCGGAGACACTCTGTAGCAACTCTGGGCGTATTGGGTGTCACATATTCCTGCTGGAATGTCCAAAGTCCGTCGGAATGCACAATGGACATGAATGGATGAAGGTGATAAGACAGAATGCTTAAGAATATGTCACCTGTCAGAGACGTATCTAGACTTATCAGGTGTCCCAAATCACCCCAACTGCACAGACCTTACACCATTGCAGAGGCCTCCACCAGAGTCCCCTTATGACATGCATCCATGCGTCCATGCGTCCATCCGCTGGATACAATTTGAAACGAGACTCGTCCCAACAGCCAACATGTTTCCAGTCATCAACAGTTGAATGTCGGTGCTGACGGGCCCAGGTAAGGCGTTAAAGTTGATGTTGTGCAGTCATCAAGTGACTGTCATTTGAGTGCACATTCAAGCAGGGATGGCAGAACTAACACGTGTATCTCAGATGGATGTACTGAGAAAAGGATTTCATCGAACTACGAAATGAAACCCAAGGTCATAACAAAATCCTGTTTATTAATTAGGTCCATGAATTCGCTTTCAGCCATTGAACGGACAAAACGAATAATTATAAGTGCACAAAGGTTCAAGTGACTCCGTAATCATACACGATAATGATAATTAATTGAAACACACAGCTGCCGACAGGTGTTGTTGACATACCTTGATGGGGGCAGCTGAAAATGTATGCCCCGAGCGGGAGTCGATCCCGGGATCTCCTGCTTACATGGCAGACGCTCTATCCATCTCAGCCACCGAGGACACAGATGAATTGCGCGACTGCAGGGTCTCACGGGAAGCGTGCAATGTATAAGTCCCTGCATTTGCGCTATTCATCTGTGTCCTCGGTGGCTCAAATGGATAGAGAGTCTGCCATGTAAGCCGGAGATCCCGGGTTTGAGTCCAGGTCGGGCACACATTCTCAGCTGTCCCCATCAAGGTATGTCAACAACACCTGTCGGCAGCTGAGGATTTCAATCACTTATCATTTATTCTAGAGAAGCTGCACGGTCATCAGTGGTATCTGTTCTTTCGAGAACAGTTACTATCTTCATATACACGACAATGCCTTGGCACAGGTGGATGGAACTGAAAATGAAGTGATAGAATTAGCTATGTCCAAGTAAATCCCCAGCGGTGGCTGATTTTGGTAACAAGTTATAGAAAAGAGCCAGAAAAGTACTTATAACCTACAGTTCCCTTACCTAAGTGCAAGCTGAGTTTAAGTAACTAACTGTGTGAATTAATTTAGAAAAGCGACTTCCTAACTAGAAATAAACGACTTCGGCCTTTCCTCATCATGACTCGTCCAATTTTGACTCACGCTTACCATCGTTCAAAAACTCAAGGGTTGAGGATGGCTGAGTGTTATCTTAGAGTTATAAGTTCAGCCCCGGCGTCTATGATCAGCTCTAGGACGAAATGCTCTCTCTCTCTCTCTCTCTCTCTCTCTCTCTCTCTCTCTCTCTGCAGCTCTAAAGTGAACGCATCATTCCCTCTAATGGTCCAAGATGAAGAAGTTTCCGCCCTGGAAATAAGGTGAAATGTTGCCTCTCTGAAGATCGAATACGAGATTGCGAAATTGGAATCTGTTCTCTTTCAATAAAACGTGCTGATTCTGCCAGTACTGAATTCTCATTAGCGAGTAGCTGTACACCTTCCGAGTTCCAACCGAAGATAAATTTACGACAGCAACAGTGTCCCTTCTGCTAAAGAATCTGCTGTTATTAATCAATAACAGACATTTCTTTCTTAGAGTGGGACGGAGATCAGAATTTCTCTACCACCATGAAGGTGGTTTCTTCACATTTTTACCAATGATAGGGGACAACGTACTCATTCACGAGACTTCCTGCATGCTACGACAATAGTTTTGGTGAACTATCCCGGGATCCCCTTATAAAATTTGAACATAAACTCCTGTGGATCTCCTTCGGGTCTCACTCAGAGTGCGGCGTGTTTTTCTCATCCCATTGCAGATTTCTGTCTTTTCTTGTTTTAGCGAAAAAAAAATAAAACAGTTTTATGAAACGCTTGCCGCTATATACATACAGTATTCACTTTCCCACAGTCTTCCAGTGGATCTGGCTTAGAGGAAAATATAATACTGTGCCTCCATTGAAAAAATGAAATTGAGAGGTTCTTCTTTTATCCGCAATCATTGGTGTTTGTCTCATCTACATCCGCACGTTCATGTGTCACTAATAATGTGAACTGATCTGGTAGTCTATTTTGGAATAAAGGTATCTATTTTTGGCTCGCGATCTTGGCTGGTCGCCACGTTCTTACGCCGGTGGGGAACGACTGGGTACACTAGAGTTCCTGTACAAGGCCGCAGGATAAGCGTTACGTTCTACCGTGAATTTTTGGAAGTCCGGAGTGGGTGTATAAGGCGAGAGCTGTAGCATCTTTGAGTGGTCTGGACCTGGCTGCTGTATTGACCTTCTCGGAGAAAATACCGTCGTCATTCAAGAGATACAGGATATAAGTCTATAGACACTATAGAGCTGACTACTACATTTAGTGAAAAGAAGAATAACAAATCTTTTACATCTGTGGCTGCTCATGACATACTTGATGGTCCATCTGTTTTTGTAGAATATAATTTGAATCTTGTGAGGCAGTTTTAGTTACGACTGTCCTGTAAAACCTGAAAAAAGACAAGTTTACAGTTCATATTGTCACCCAATTAAGGTTAATGCCTCTAACGGCTTCGAAGGGCTAAATTCTTCGCCACTCTTGATCTCAATCAACCCTATTTCCAGACTTCGTCATCTGAAGATTTCAGTTCAGTTAAAGCATTTGTTGCCAATTGGGATCTTTTCGATTTTAGCTGGGCTGTATTTAGGTTCTCAGCTGGAGCGACTGTCCAACGTTGAGGAGGTCTTGTGTCAGGTGAGGGAGGTAGGGTTCACAGGACAGATAAAATTTTCTCACAGGTAAATGTCTTTTTCTGACGTATAATTTGTCCCCAGGGTATTAGTGATTATCAGAGCCGCAAAGAAGCTATTTACACCTATTCGTTAGTGCAGTATCTGTATTTGACAGTGTCTGTAAAGTTAGTTGCAGCGATCCGTCTGACATGCATGCATTTCTGAAAGAACTGACGAGTGATAGCCATATTAAATAATGAAAATCATTCCCAAATTGGAAGTACAGTACCACAACAGATATACAATTTACTGCGAACAAACGAAAATTTATGTCATACTAGCAGTCGGCCGGGGTGGCCGAGCGGTTCTAGGTTCTACAGTCTGGAACCGCGCGTCCCCTAGTGTCGCAGGTTCGAATCCTGCCTCGGGCATGGTTGTGTGTGATGTCCTTAGGTTGGTTAGGTTTACGTAGTTCTAAGTTCTAGGGGACTGATGACCTCAGAAGTTAAGTCCCATAGTGCTCAGAGCCATTTGAACCATATGCCCCAGCGCCTGCATCACATAATGCCCACACAGTTATGTGGTTCCCGCGAAGGGAGAGACTTATGTAAGTTTCTCGTCAGATAACCTTGTCTTTGGCATGAAATACATTAGCGTAGTTTTTGTTTATAGCTGTGTCTGTAAAGATCGATGCAATGTGCCTTCGGACATGCATACATACAGGCAATGTCAAATACAGATGCTGCACTAAAGTTTTTAATGCTAAAGCGAAGGAAATCTGGTAATCAAACTAAAGAGGTATTTCCCTGAGCGGGAATCACATAAATGTGCGAGCACTATGGAAAGCACACAATGGGGCATATGGAAGTTTGGGCCTGTTTGTGAAATGTGTTTGGACACACGAAGCAGTTAAGGCAATGACTCGTGTAAAGATGGAAATGTGGGTTCGAGTCCCGGTCAAACACAATTTTAATTTGTTAGCAGTATTTTGTATAGCTGTGGTATTACCGTGTTCGCAGTTTGATAATATATTTCATGATACTTATACTTGGCTACCACCTAAGAATCTAATTCTAAATTTTGGGAAGATCATATCAAGCGTTGCCCAAATTGTAGGTTACTTGAATGAATACAGAAAAAAGGAAGGAATTTGATTAGAATACTTCCAAGCAAGCCGGCTTTGAGGCCCTTAATACCACTTTAACAACCGCGTCTGTATTGGCGATTCCTGGCTTCAAAAGAATTTGTAGTTGAATGGGTAGCAGCGATTTCTTTGCAAGAACACTCGTGTGGGAGACGCCTGATGGGGTATGCCCCTCGCGCTAACTCAACATTAGACTCTAAATACTCACTTTATCTGCTGGAGGATTTGGCGGTGATTTTCGCCATTAAGAAGTTTCTTTTCTATCTCGAGCATCGGCCGTGTACTCTTGATACTGATAACCAGGCCCTTAGTTGGGTGTTAGAAACACTAAGGTAGACGGGATGCCTTGCGAGATAGGCGAGCAGGATCTCCGCCTACCAGTTCACTGGTATGTCGTATAAGAGAGGCCGATAAAGTTACTGCTAACGGCCTTAGTGGTATGTTGGTGAAAGGTGATAACGAACAACCTAGCTGACTGATACATGAAGTAAACGGTAAGCTGCAACCCGAATATATTAGTGCAGTACTCACTCAACTTCTTGTGCTGTTGAAGACATTGCCAGTAACCAAAATTATAATATCAAATTAAATTAAATTAAAGCTGAATTGAGGGCTGGAGAAACAGTTATGCCGTATTATTTAAATGGAATAGATATTTGTTCCTTAGTCATTGGCAGCAACAGTAGTAAGATTCGTAAATAATATCAAGAAAATTGTCAGCTGTAAATTCACCTCCAATTTCTCTTATAGGCTGCTGGTTTCGGCGATATAACACGCCATCAACAGGACGTCTATTCTACATAGTGGCTGAATTTTCCAGTGACAAACGTATGTACGTTATTGGAAAATTCAGCCTCTATACAGCACGTCTCTCCTGACAGTTGTCATATCTGCAATTTCGTTTTTTTTAATGTGTAGCTAGAGTCATCCACACTGCTCTTCACGTCTTTCATGCAACGTCTAGTGTGGACGTAAAGCGTCGGATTGTTTCCCGTTACAAACAACGTTATTTTTAGAACGGATATGTATGAGTCCATTCGACAGAACGGTCCCAGATTAGTCTAGTGCGACATTCGTCATATCGAAGTGTGTTGTCAGGGACAGTAAAACACGAAGAATACCCAGTACTGTGCGCGACTGAGTAGCGCTGCTGCACGGCGGTAGCAATCATTGCCGGCCAGGTCGGTGCTGTCGCTGCTCAAGTACTGGTTATTCTTCGTGTTTTACTGTCCCTGACAACATACTTCGATATGACGAATGTCGCACTAGATTAATCTGGGACCATTCTGTCAAATGGATTCATAAATTTCCGTTCTAAAAATAACGTTGTTTGTAACGGGAAAAATACCGACGTTTTCGGTCCAGCACACTGGACGTTGCATGAAAGACGCGATGAGCAGTGTTGATGACTCCAGCTACACATAAAAAAAAAGAAAACGAAATCGCAAATATTTGCCGAAACAGCCAGAGAAAAAGAGTTAGGCGATTGTTAGGAGAGACATCCTGTATAGTACAGAGGGTCTGATGACGGCATATTATATCGCAAAACCAGTAGTCTACAAAATAAATTGAAGATAAACATACAGCTGAAGGTGTCTTGATGTTTTTGCTGACTTATTGGCTGTTATTCTACCACTGAGCAAAGGAAGAACGGATGCACCTAAGACGAGTAAGATAGTTTTGTCCTCAGGATTAATTTCCCTTATATGTAAGTATTACCAGGAGTTACCAATATTCGTAGATGGGCACTCTGGGATATTTAGAATCCGGATGCAGACTTGGGAGAATTTTATGCGGCGCGGAATGGATAAAGAGATCAAGGAGTGGGCCCTGTCTTGTAAAGTCCGCGCAGTTAATAAATCAACGTGTATCGGAGAGAAATTATTACCTTCAGAGGTTGTGACTTCACCAATGGAGAGACTACTAAGATTACGTAGGCTCTCTTGCACGGCCGCGAAACGGGAATAAGTTCATATCTGTATGTGTAGACGACATCACCCGCTCTTGTTGGTTGTTTCCGTCTCGCAGTGCTTCCACGCAACGGACGATTCGTATTTACATTTCTTGTTTGACACCTTTGGGTACTGCCAACACATAGTCTGTATTGACGACGTAGCATTTACATCTTGATTGCTTCTGGGTACTTATGTTGAAAGGGGTATACTATGAAGACACCATATGATACAAACCCGCCCTTCGCAGAGCGTATTAACCTAACTTGTCCTCCAGTCTCAAGCCTGCCACCTACAAGTCGGCCCTTGTGGAATAGTGGTGAAGCACATGCCTGGAAACCAAGAGGTTCTGGGATAGAATCTCGGACGGACCATAGAAGTTTCCAGTTTCCCTTTTATCTCTAAAAATGAGAGGAACCACCAGGAAGGGCATGTGGTTCTGATACCACGTTAAGCTGTAGATCGTCTTTCCCTGATTGTATGGCTATATTATAGACACTCAAGTCGCCGACGTGCCGTCCAACTGTAATGCTTGCGCCTGGCCATCGAGCTACAAGAAATTATTATTAGTATTACCACATGTGCATTATCGCTGGGACCAGTCCCTTCATCGGTTTGCCTACAGCTTTAATATCGCTATACATTAATCCCACAACCAAACTCATGCCAGCCGTACGCTTGTGTATAAGCCCAACTCACCAGTAGCAAATTTATGGTCAAGCCACCAACTTCTGGTGGACGAAATCGAAGCAATGCAACTTCGTGACAGTTTGAAGTGGGCAATAGCGAAGTAAAAGTTGAAAATGAGAAAGAAACCCGGAGATATCGGAGGAGACCGCTAAAAAACGTCAAACCGGGTGACAAGATCTGGGTGCGTAACTGACATGCAGTGGGTAGAGGGAAAGTGGTTGCTCAGATATTGGGACAGTGCAAGTATCAGGTTTGTAACCCTAATCACGTTGCTAGTAATGTACGAAGTGAATTTTTCTCGTCCATTTATTACAAAAAAAGCCTTCAAGTGTTCAGATTTAGGAACGAAAGACAGTGTACGTGTTTCATTTATATTAATTTTGTACCTGTGTAAGTTTGTGAAAGATTATAACTTTAATACTGAGAATGTTTTTAATGTCCCTTCTAAATACCTTACTAAAGAGATGATCGAAGGGCTCTCTCTAACTGACCCAGAAGTGCGTATGAATAATATTGTTGTTTGGTTTTATAATGTGTATAAAATACATTACTTCTTCCGGCCAAGTAACTTTGCCTCATGAAATTTGGACCACACATAAATGTTCAAATGTGTGTGAATTCCTAAGGGACCCAACTGCTTAGGTCATCAGTCCCTAGACTTGCACACTACTTAAATTAACGTAAACTAACTTATGCTAAGAACATCACACACACCCATGCCCGAGGGAGGACTCGAACCTCCGGCGGGAGGGGCCGTACAATCCGTGACGTGGCTCCTCTAACCGCGCGGCCACTCTGCGTGGCGGACCACACATAGAAAGGACTGCTACAGTACTGTACAGAAGATAACTAAGAGAAATATATAGTACAGAAGGTAACTGAAAGAAATACGCTAAGAGACGAACCCCGAAAAGGTACTTATATTCATAGCAATAACTACACTGAAGTCACCGCGATTTATGATGGTCCACATTACAAAAGGCTTGACATGGTTTTCACTAGGGCGTGTGATCGCCACGGACGGCAACGCATGCTCTTCAACGTGCTGCCACGTTGGTCACAATGATAGTTAGGATTTCTTGTGGTGAAGAGTTCCATTCATCCACCTGCGATGTTGACAACTGCTTGATGGTCGCTGGTGGATGTGGACGTGCCGCAATGTGACTGCCCAACGAACCTGAAACGTGCTCGATGATATTTAAGTCGGGGTGCGGGCAGACCAGTCCATTCGCCGAGTATCCTCTCGTTCCAAGAGTTTCTACTTCTCCTCCTCCTCCTCCTCCTCCTGCATTGTCCGAGGCGCTCGCCCATTGTCATGTTCAAAAATAAAGTCAGGCCAAATGCACTCCTAAAAAGAAGTACACGGGGAAGGAACTCAGTGTGTAACATTCCCCGTGATCAAAGATTTGGACGTCAGTAGACCCATGAAACATTACGCCTTCCCACACCATAAAACGTGCATCACCAAAGGGATCATGTTCGACAGTGTTGCTGGGTACATTACGTACCCTCACATGGCGAGAAATGGGAACATGGATCTATCACAAGAACTCATTACCATCTTTGTACTTAACATGGGTGCACGGTCGGTGCAGAGCATGCTTTGCCGTCCGTGCCGTCCGTGGTGGCCGTGCGGTTCTAGGCGCTTCAGTCCGGAATCACGCGACTGCTCCGGTCGCAGGTTCGAATCCTGCTTCGGGCATGTATGTGATGTCCTTAGGTTGGTAAGGTTTAAGTATTTCTAAGTTCTAGGGGACTGATGACCTCAGATGTTAATTCCCATAGTGCTCAGAGCCATTTGGACTTTTTTTTTTTGCCTTACGTGGTCGTCACGCACCCTATTAAGAACCACGTCCCGTCTTCGGTAATGTCCAGGAGATCATCGTAAATGGCGGTGACCTCAGTGAAATTATTGTCTGTGATATAAACTGTCATTTCTGTTAGACTCATTGTGTATTTCTTTCAGTTACCTTCTGTACTGTACTGTACTATACTGCAACAGCTCTACATTCGGTCCAAGTTTCATCGAGCTTTGTTACTATGCAGTGACACATAACACTACAGTTACTTTTGTCCTTAAAGTTCTGTACACCTGTGTAGTACACATTCCTAGAACTGTTCAGTTGTCAGTGATTATTTTCTCCACATGTGCAAGTCGACTCTCGTTTGGCGAATCTAATATTTCTTTGACAGACTCTACCAGCAAATTCCCACCCATTGCGTTATTTAGGGTGCTAGAGAGTGTGTCTTGCCAGTCACCACAGCATGCCGCTGGTGCCTGAGTGGCATTTAAAATTCGCGGCGGCTGCACAGAGCGACATGGTGTTGCCAAATGGAGGGATCCGTTGTGCCTCCTGTACAGTTCTATGAACCTCCTCATTGCTCACCTTTTCAGTCCACCTAATTTTAGACATTCTTCTTTAGCGTCTCATCTCAAGGGCTTCGATTCTCTCCTGCTCTGCTTTTCCTACATTCTATGTTCCACTAATATACGAGGTGCATTCAAGTTCTAAGGCCTCTGCTTTTTTTTCTCCGGACTGGAAAGAGATAGAAACATGCGCATTGTTTTAAAATGAGTCCGCGTTCATTGTCAATACGTCCCAGAGATGGCAGCACCGTACGGCAGATGGAATTTTACCGCCAGCGGCGAGAATGAGAACTGTTTTAAATACTTAAAATGGCGACGTTTTCCTTACTTGAACAGCGTGCAATCATTCGTTTTCTGAATTTGCGTTTTGTGAAACCAATTGAAATTTATCGACAGTTGAAGGAGACATGTGGTGATGGAGTTATGGATGTGTCGAAAGTGCGTTCGTGGGTGTGACAGTTTAATGAAGGCAGAACATCGTGTGACAACAAACTGAAACAACCTCGGGCTCGCACAAGCCGGTCTGACGACATGATCGAGAAAGTGGAGAGAATTGTTTTGGGGGATCGCCGAATAACTGTTGAACAGATCGCCTCCAGAGTTGGCATTTCCGTGGGTTCTATGCACACAATCCTGCATGACGACCTGAAAATGCGAAAAGTGTCATCCAGGTGGGTGCCACGAATGCTGACGGACGACCACATGGCTGCCCGTGTGGCATGTTGCCAAACAATGTTGACGCGCATCGATAGCATGAATGGGACTTTCTTTTCGTCGGTTGTGACAGTGGATGAGACGTGGATGCCATTTTTCAATCCAGAAACAAAGCGCCAGACAGCTCAATGGAAGCACACAGATTCATCGCCACCAAAAAAATTTCGGGTAACCGCTAGTGCTGAAAAAATGATGGTGTCCATGTTCTGGGACAGCAAGGGCGTAATCCTTACCCATTGGTTCCAAAGGGCACTACGGTAACAGGTGCATCCTACGAAAATGTTTTGAAGAACAAATTCCTTCCTGCACTGCAACAAAAACGTCCGGGAAGGGCTGCGCGTGTGCTGCTTCACCAAGACAACGCACCCGCACATCGAGCTAACGTTACGCAACAGTTTCTTCGTGATAACAACTTTGAAGTGATTCCTCATGCTCCTTAGTCACCTGACCTGGCTCCTAGTGACTTTTGGCTTTTTCCAACAATGAAAGACACTCTCCGTGGCCGCACATTCACCAGCCGTGCTGCTATTGCCTCAGCGATTTTCCAGTGGTCAAAACAGACTCCTAAAGAAGCCTTCGCCGCTGCCATGGAATCATGGCGTCAGCGTTGTCAAAAATGTGTATGTCTGCAGGGCGATTACGTCGAGAAGTAACGCCAGTTTCATCGATTTCGAGTGTGTAGTTAATTAGAAAAAAAATCGAAGGCCTTAGAACTTGAATGCACCTCGTACAATGCCTTGCAGCAAACGTGCATCTGCCGCGCGGGGTAGCCGAGCAGTCAATGGCGTCTTGTCACGGTCCACGCGGCTTCCCCCGTCGGAGTTTCGAATCCTTCCTCGAGCACAGGTGTGTGTGTCGTCCTTAGTTTAAGTTAGATTAAGTAGTGTGTAAGCTTAGGGACCGTTGACCACAGCAGTAGGGTCACACAAGACCTTACAACAAATTTCCAAATTTCCAAACGTGCATTCCTAGGAATTTCTTCCTCAAATTAAGGGCTATGTTTGATGCTAGTAGACTTCTATTTGCCAGTAATACGCTTTTTTGCCATTGCTATCATGCTTCTTATGTTCTCCCTGCTCCGTCCATGATGGGTTATTTTGCTTCTTAGGCAGCAGAAGTCCTTACCTTCCTCTAATTCGTGAGGCCATTCGGGAGGTCGACGGTTCAAACCTGCGTCCGACTATTCGGATTTAGTTGTTCCTTGATTTCCCTAAATCGCTTCAGTCAAATGCTGGGATGGCACCTTCGAAAGAGCACGGCTGCTTTCCTCCTCCATCCTTTCCTAATTCCAGTTTGTGCTCCGTCTCTAAAGACCTCGTTGTCGATGGCACGTTAACCACTAATCTGCTTCTCTTCCTCCTACACTTCGTATTCCCCAATTTTAATATTAAGTTTCTCACTGTTCACATTTCTGCTATTTATCATTACTTTCGTCTTTCTTCGGTTTACTGTCAATCCATACTCTGTACACATTCAACAAATTTCTCTAAGTCTCTTTGCCTTTCAAATGGTTCAAATGGCTCAGAGCACTACGGGACTTAACATCTGAGGTCATCAGTCCCCTATAACTTAGAACTACTTAATCCTAACTAACCTAAGGACATAACACACATCCATGCCCGAGGCAGGATACGAACCTGCGACCGTAGTAGTCGCGCGGTTCAGGACTGAAGCGCCTAGAACCGCTCGGCCACCGCCGCCGGCTCCTTCCCTTTCGCTGAGGATTAGCAGTGAATCTTATCATCGATGTTCTTTCACCCTGAGTTTTAATCTCACTTTTGAACCTTTCTTATATCTGCAGCATTGTTTCTTCGATGTACAGATTGAACATTAGGAGCGAGAGACTACACCCTTGTGTTACAGCCTTTTTAATGCGCGCACTTCTTTCATAGTTCTCCAGTCTTATTGTTCACTATCGGTTGTTGTACACATTGAATATTACCCGTCTCTCCATAAAGATAACCGCTATTTTGCTCAGAAGTTGTAACGTCTAGCACCATTTCACAAAGTCGAATGCTTTTTTGAGATCGACAAGTTCTATCATCGTGCTTGCTTTTTCGTCAGTCTTGCTTCCAATATGCCCCGAACTTCATGACTGCTTCTTTGTCCGTTTACCTTTGCTGAAGCCAAACTGACAAGTCATCTAACACATCCTAAATTTTCTTTTCCACTCTTCTGTATATTATCCTTCTCAGAAATTTGCAGGCATCAGCTATTAAGCTGACTGTGCGATAATTCTCGCACTTGTATGGTCTTTCTATCTTCGGAATAGTGTGGATAATGTTTTTTTCGGTAGTCCGATAGTTTATCGCCAGTCTCATACATTCTACAACCAACGTGAACAGTCGTTCTGTTGTCACTTCCCCGAATGATTTTAGAGATTCCGATGAAATTTTATGTGTCCATTCTGCCTTTTCTGACCTCAAGTTGTCGAAGGCTTTTTTAAATTCAGACGATGATACTTGATCCTCTGTCTCTTCCTGTCCACAGGTCTTCCTTCTGCTATTACGTTATAAGGCAAGTCCTCATCTCTTATATTCCTTAGTACTTCCTTACGCGTTAGCTATTCCTTACTCGTCATCATTACTAAATCTGTAAGTTATTAAACATGTGTCATCTGTAATTTGAAAAAGAAATTGATTGTTGAGTTGCATGTGATACTATCTTTTTTTAATTTATTTTTGTTGGCGGTGATGTTTGATTTTAAGTTGTATTTAAATAGACTCGGGTACCAGATGGTTACCCGCAATGGCGTCTATTCTAGTAAGTGTAGTGAGAAATAACCCGTACTCTCAACCCAGTTCTTCCTGTCATCTGTTGCTCCTCCACGCTTGCGTTCAAAGAAAGGGAACGGAAGCACTGTTCCAACAACAGTAGACAAAGCGGAAGAAGTAACAGGAAGGCAAAGTAAGTTTGCGGGTGGCGGTCTCCGCTAATTACAGGGGTTCGCCCTGCGCGCCCACAGTTCTGTGCCGTAGCACCCGCTTTGAACTCTGGCGGGATGCAGGGAGGCGCCGAACGGCTCGTCTCGTTACGTGGAGTCGCCGCGCCTGCCAGCGACGTGCGGCTGGAGTAATGAGGGAGCGCGCAGGCGCAGCCACGACGAGGCTCGCGGCGAGTCACTGCACGCTTGCTCACAAAGCCTAGCCGCAGAACACTGAAGGTTCTCCTTTCAGCTCGCGCCCTTTTGAATTCTCTGGTGAACAGCACAGCCAAATGGAGACCACACGAATAAAGACTATGTACAGGGTGTCCGGAAATTTCCGTTACAAATTTCTGGGACTTGTAAAGTGTACTGAGCAGATGCTATCCTGAACTGGAACGGTTGTCCGGAAACGTACCGTTTCTGTGCTACAACGACTTGAAAACACGTGGTAACGCGGCCACGTTTACAAGTAACTTACTAGGGGCGACCCTGTATATCACTCGTTTTACAGTTCCATTCATTAGTAATCACAGGCACAGTGCTTTGCTGTTAAACTTCCGGTGTCTCCACGGAGCAGCAGTCACAGTTGCTGACGGTGAAGGTACCATTTCTTGAAGCCGTTGCGTAACTGTGGCGAAAAGGGTACGCTATAGTGTCGGACGTTGTGGGTGACGATCCTAATCAAGGTGGCGAACAGCTCTTTCACTATCATGAGTTTTGCCACACGAAAGGAACTTGACGATGTATTATGCAGGTGCCAACGAAACTTTAGCATTCAGACTGCCGTCGGTGTCGAAGATGTAAGCTTTTGCATCAACTTCCTCCTCAACTGATTCAAACCAGTTAACTTGTTCTTCTCCCTTATCTGCAGCGTTTTATTTTCCGTTCTTGTCTCCTTTTCCTAATGTGTTCAGAATTCAGTCAACTAGATAATGAGAATGGTTTAGCACATTATTCGTACTGTCTGTTATCGGTTTACGTGTGCTGATTGTGGTCGGTATTTTTGTTACTGGCTGTGTCATTCTTTCCGCCTGGTGAGCTCCAGTTTCCTCAGAGAAGGGACTCAATTTCCCACACGCGGACTATTGTGTTCATTCGATTCCGAATCTGGTCGAGAAGCGTTCTGTTCTCCGTCTTGTTCCAATGGTACATTGTTTATACGTAGTTCTGCCTTCATCTTAGTAATTACTGTGAAAGCGCGGTGGCTGCCTACCTCCTCTTGCTGTACCACGGCCTTGACCACGACACTTAGATCGTGCGTTCTGAACTTCCGTACTTCTATCATTCACATTCTCACTTTCATTATTTTAGTAGTTTATATGGCTGTTAAAGGTCCTCAGCTTACCTCCCAGTCCCATGACAATCCATTTCCCGTTTCATGTTTTCTCTCAGATGTGACAGTCGTGATACCCACTTTCTAGAGAATTCTTAACTGATTCACTACTTAGAGTAAACTTTTTTACCGCTCCAGAATTCTCGCGAAGACATCGCTTTGTTTGTCGTGTTACCAGTACTCATTAAGAAACGCAGTTTTAAATTCAGAATGAGTTTTACACCTCATCATTACGTCAGGTGACTATCACAAGCCGGCCGGTGTGGCCGTGCGGTTCTAAGCGCGTCAGTTTGGAACCGCGTCACCGCTACGGTCGCAGGTTCGAATCCTGCCTCGGGCATGGATGAGTGTGATGTCCTTAGGTTTAGTTAGGCTTAAGTAGTTCTAAGTTATAGGGGACTGATGACCTCAGTAGTTAAGTCCCATAGTGCTCAGAGCCATTTGAACCATTTTTGACTATCACAAACCATCCCCTGGCAACTGACTTCTTAAGAAAGAGATTTTCTCACCTTATAATTACGCATTTGGTAAAAATCCTCAAAATCATTCCAGAACTCTAGCGGGTGAGTTTGCTTGGCTGGAACAAAATGTAAAAATTGATGATATCCGACAACTGCTAGCTCAGCTGAAGCAACATGCTGTACACTAGCTTTACAAGAGCTACCAGAGGTTGCTCTATTTTCTTTGTTGGCAATACTAGTACTTAGTCTTCTACTTGCAATTGCATTGACTCAACTCCCTCAGAAAATTTTTTATCAACGTCCTGATATAACTTCACACAGTCAGATTTGACTTTCTCAAAATCCTCTTGACACGCATTTATTTTATTAGTTACTTCCTCAGACCAATTAGAGCAAAGTTTGGATTCAATGGCTATTATTTTTGACCACCGCCCTTCCATAGGATCATCTGTGTCTTCGAATTTCACCGATTTCCGTTTTGAAATTACTAAGCAATTTAGTTGGCTGTTGCCGCACTTTGACCTGCAGATCATGTAGGTTCGAATCATTTGAATAATTTAAGCTATTCGGCTTTGAGGTCATTTCATCCTCTATCTCTTTACTACTATCCTTTAGTTCTTTACTATCTCTTATTGTTCAGTTCTTTATGATGCGTTTCAAGTTTAGAGAACGGCAATTGCATCCAATTTGGTGCCTCTACCTTTCCACTTGGCATTTCAAGCGGTTTGGAAGGAGTTTTGAGCATTCCACGGCGTAGCTGAATTTCAGAAATATTGAACTCAGTTTCATTATTTGATAATTCTATTAATTCCACGTTTTTTATGACTTCAGCTTCAATTACGTCATCGTCAGAATTGGTTCTAACTTTCGCAGTAACACTTAAATTTACCTCGATTCTACTTTTGACAAATCACCTTCAGATTTTGTATTTATCACTTTGACACAACCATCCTCGTTAATTTCAATTTTTAATTCTGAATATTTATTGCGAGAGACTCATTCCACTTTAACTTTCACGTTATCCTTACCATTACATTCCACTTTTAATAGTTTCTCAGAGGCAATTAACAAATAATTTTAATAATCTTGACGTCACTTAACTGCTTGACCTGGGCGAGTTATTCTGGCGCGCTGTAACAGTAAACGTGATGCGACGTGTTGCGACGTAACGCAGGCAACAACAGCTGTGACGGTGGGGATAGTGGAGGGTAGCTCCAGGGGAGGGGGATGGGGGTGGGATTGGTGGTGTCTAGGCACCGGAGAGCGCCTGCAGTGGCTTTCAGAGTCATGTGAGGTTGGCACACGACTTTCGAGAAACATCCATTTTTTTCAGAGTTCTTGGTTGATATGCTAAAGTTCTAGAGTTCACAGTAAAAAAATTTAAAAGTTCTGTAGAATTTTGTGGAAGAAAATTATGATCACAATTCTCAATAGCTGAATAGCTGTGAAATTCGCAACCGATTTTCGAGAAATATACATTTTTTCAGTGTTCTTTGTAAATATGCTACAGTTCTAGAATTCTCTGTACTAAATTTAATTAGTTCCGCAGAATTTCGCGAATAAAAGACTAGTAATCAGGAAAATCTTAACGCTGTAAACAAATTATTTCCCAATTTGCGAAAATGAAATGGTGATCACAATTCTCAGCAGTTTGCCAACAGTTCTATAGAAAATCTTAATGACAGTCTTTCGTGAAGGTAATATTTTATGAGATAATGGCGATAATGAGGAACCCATTTTGACTGCAGAAGGTATACGAAATTGTACTACAGTTTTGGTGACAGTTCCGATCACAGTTCTGGATAACACCCCAAGAGTTTTATCGGAAAACCAATGTAATTTCTTGCAAAAATAATCGTCTATAATTGCAGTAATGTTGAACCCACTTCATTAACATATGTTTTTTCGTTCAGAGGCTGAGCTTCGCTGCCCTACTTGTGATCAGTGCATTTAGGTACAATTTGGCACACATCGTGACAGCTAACAACCCCAGCAATCTAACTGTGGTTGCCATTTTTGCGTCTGCTTACTGCGCCGTATTGCAGCAACTTTAATTTGATATTGTTTGCTACAATTAAGCACCGGATTCTAAGATAGCTGTCTCTGTAATGGGCTTGCACGAACTCCTGTTAGTTCCGTGTTCGCCTGACATCAGTCAAAGGTATCGAAGGTTGAAATCATTCCATCACATTCTAGTTATGTCCTCTCATCATCAGACTGTAAATATCGAGCTGTGTAGGGGCCATGGTGAGTAGGAGATCGCCGTGAATGTAACTTCAGTCGACAGAAAAGGTCTTGACGAGGGATAGCAATGAGGAAACATGCGCCACTGCAACGAGTGGTAATCAGGAGGTGGAAGACAGCTCTTCGACCAGGGTGCTCATTAATGTTGCGCTGACGTCGGCTTTATCATCCTACGGAAATGGTGGGCCTCTGCTTGTACTTGGATGTTAATGAGATCCATGGCAGATAAGGTGAGTCTATCGTATCGACCTTTTACTATTGACCCTGCGGCAAAGAGCGCCATCAACCTGTGTGCCATCATCTTTGGCATCGGTAAAATGGTAGCACGTGAGGTATTCTGGGCGTCAGGTGAACATTGACATAAATAGCCCTTTTAATCATCTTTAATGTCCAGAGTAGGTTGCCCTGGACGGTCATGCACATCCCCTGAAGAAGTCGGGTACAATTAATCATCGCCGTCCTCCTGGTGTCACGTGTGAAGACAAACCCCAAACACTGGATTGTATCTTGTAATCAGAACGTGGCCACACTTCCTTCCGGGAGTCCCCTGCCTATGAACATTGCTCTGGTCTTCGTTAAAGTTGTATGGCTGCCCACAGCAGCTGAATATCTAGCAATCCATTCCAGTATTCTTCGTGCTTTGTTAGGTGGCAGATTAAATGAATGTCAAGTTCGCATCTTACAAGAGAGATTTTATACATTGTAACAGGAAGGTGAATATTTCAACTGACATACTTCAGCGAAAATGAGCAGACTTGCCTATTAAAATGTACAGTATGTAAGGCATCCGGATTTTATCGATCTTAAATTAGATTGATCCGTAACAACAGTATGATACAGTATGAGATCCTCAGAAAATAATAATTACATTATATCAATAAACGTCAACTGCAGTAATCTCATGCACCAAAAACTAACTAAACAATATCTACCAATATGGACAGGGGCATGAATAAATAAGTTAAAGAGAAACGAATTTTGGAGACGAACCGAGCAGTGGTTAATGCCATTGGAAAACCCCACTTAAGAAAAGAACCATGAGCTTCTGTGCGGAAAGGGATAAGATCAGAACAATGCATTATTCGTTTTAACGTAAATACGGCCGGGACGGAGGGTAAGTGGCTGGATGGCTTTAACAGGGCTATGCAGCAACCTGGCAAGAAAAACAAAATCCAGCTCTAATGACATGGCGATTGACTGAAGGCATACTGGGTGATGCAGACACGACACGGTGAGGAGATCCCCATTGTATAAAATCATTTTGAGAACTCAAATTTCTAGATATATCTCTTGTCTCACGGTAAAACGCACAAGTTTGTGGAGAATACCGAGGGCGTTGACAGCTTTGCTTTCTGTGAAGTGTGGGCGATACGCTTCAAGTATTGTGGTGACAGATAGCAAAGAGGTAGTTAATCATTCCTGTGGGACTTTTTCTGGGCAAAGAAATTGTGCACATCGTTCCAACGCTTAACCACTGTACAATGGGCTTTATTTCGACTAGGGAAGAATTGACATTCTACAGAATGCAGGAAAATTGAAACTGATTGAATGCAGTCAAGGCCAGAGCAGGGAATTGGCGTTTCAGATCCAGCACAGGGACAATACCATTGGAGATGCCGCTTGGTAAAGTACCATTGTGCATCAGGCCACAGTAAATGTTGAGACGACATTCTGCTCACTCCAACTTGAGTATGCTTTGACAATTGAATATCAAAAGCTAGGATACTACCCTACCCTCACATTGAGTACATGAGAATTTTTTCATTGGTTTAAAAAGTAAATTTATTGTCCACCAACTCAGTGGATAGATCAGCTACAACATAGTAGATGTAAATGATTTAATGAAGCTTTTAATTATTCTTTCCTGTGATAAAAAATGTTTCGTATGTAGAGATAACGATTTTAATAATCGTCATTTCAGTGTGTCTAAGAGTTAAATATTTTGTTATTGAGTGCTATATATCACTTGACCTCTGAAAGCACAGTTGATAAATTATATGTAGAATAAAAAAAGGGAATAGCTGTTTTTTATTTCTAGAATAGACTGCAAATTCATGCATTCTAGTTATGTGACGGCTGCATTTCTAATGAATTTTGTGACGGTCTGCACCTGATATTAGCTGCCTTACAGGGCCATATTTATATAGAATGTCTGTTCAACACCATGGGCTTGAGAAGACAGTTCAGATGTTATGTCCATCTGTACACTATGTGGTAAGATAAGTTTGCATATATTAGTTCACTCACTGCACAGATACAAAGTGTGGACAATTTCAAAAGTATGCAATGCAAAGGGATGACACTCAGTCAACGGAATTAACACACTGAACAAGAGAATAAAAAACTACCGGAGGAAACGTTTTAGTCTGGGAGCAGATGCGAGTTGTGACGTCACGGCACGAGTACAACGGAACGCTCTTAAAGCGACCCGTGGCGATGGACAACGAATGCGCTGGGTGACTCGTCGAAGAGGGCAGGTAGCAGGCCAGCAGCGTGGTATGGAGAGAATCTCCGGATCTCCAGATGGATAAAAACAGACCAGCAGACCAGCGACACAGTCGATCACATGAGCTGCACATGGTATGTTCATGATGTATGCATGTAACTTTTAGGTGTCTGGACCGGTGTAAGATGTCCGATTGGCTGACATTACCTAGAGAGTAGCAATGTGCCGAAATTTCGATGCAGTTTGATGGTAGGCCTTTATGAAACGTCCTCTTACGACAATTATACACGACTGTGCTTAAACTGACACACAATAATTTTAGTGCAACGCAATCTGACTATCAAAAATCCCTACAAAAGAATGGCCCTGACAAACATTAAACTATACCTTTCACAAATCACTTACCTCACAAAAATCTTCATTACTCGAACTACTGCAATACAGCGAGCGCCACTACTGCCAGCTAAATAAAAGATTCAAACTTCAGAAGGCACTAACTACTGATAGGCATAGTTAGCAAATGAAAGATTTTAATAGAGAACAAACAATGTATTTACCTTATTGGTCATAATATATACAGCAGTTCATAACATCCATTCTTACAAATATCAAACCTCCGCCATTTCTCTCCCCACATCCACCACTGCTGGCGGCTCACCTCCAACTGCGCAACGCTACGCGCTGTTCACATCCAGCTGCCGCTGCCCAACACTACAATGGCAGACAACAATGCAAACTAGCCACATACTGCACACAGCACAGCCAGTGATTTTCATATAGAGCGCTACGTAACGTTGCCAATAAGAAAACATAAACAGCCTACTTACATAAAGAAAACATAAACAGCCTACTTACATAGCCCCCATGCTCCCCACAAAAAATTTTACAAATTGTTTCGGGCAGTGGCCAGTAATGATTTGATAAAATTTTTCATAATTACAATAACAAAGATGTCAAATGCACACACTTATTGATAAAATGTTGGTCAAAAGCTAAAATTTTCTCACAGTCCATAAAGACAGTCCTGATCATTCATCACAATAAAACTGCCATTTCTTTTCTCAAAGTCTGAGCAGTAAAAGACAATGCACACGGAAGTAGTGGATTTCCATGCAGTCTTGAAGAAGTAGTGTTGTCCGTCCAACGGAAAGACAGTGCTGACTCTTGACATGCTGACAGGTAATGGGCCACAACAGAGCAAACCCACAGCAGAGTCATTCGACGTTTTGAAGAATATTGGTAGGTAGGTCATCACAGAGCAGACCCACTGTAGTCCTGGTAGAGAGTATGGTATTGGTGGGCCACCAGAGGTGCAGACCCACTGCAGTTCTTGTAGAAATTGTGGACAGGCCCACTGTAGTCCTGGTAGAGATTGTGGTATTGGTGGGCCACCAGAGGTGCAGACCCACTGTAGTCCTTGTAGAAATAATGGTATGGGTGAGTCAGCAAAGGTGTAGACCCACTGTAGTCCTTGTAGAGATAATGGTATTGGTGGGTCATCAGAGATGCAGACCCACTGTAGTCCTTGTAGAGATTGCCAGCAGCCATCTGTTGTGACTGTGCGGGTGCACAATCACCATTGAAGAGTCTTGCAGTTAATATAGCAAGTCCATAACCACCACTTGTGCACTCACAAAGTTTTTGGATTTGTCCTTAGAACCAGCAATGCTGTTATCCAGTCCCTTGCTGAATTATCAACACACGTGCAAACACTAACAGACCCTACTTCTCACATATTGTCCATATACTAAGACCAACAGAAATGTGTGCAGTGAAATGTAACATACAAGTTACTTAATTTGATGATCTGGTGTCAATTACAATATTATAACATGAGAATACAATTACAAAGGTACAAAATACATCATTAAAAACATAACAGTACAGATAACATTTGTGGTACAGGCTTTACAAAAGAATCGAACTAACATATACACCAGTGTTACAGGAATTATGACATAAGTAAATACATAAAAGATCAGAATAATTATTGAAACATCAACTTCACACATGAGCATTAAAACAAAACAGAATAAATAATGTCTAAACATCTTTACAAAGTAAATAACATAGTATTAGAAAAATTCTCTGTTTCTATGATTGTCTCTGTCATATTCATTACTATGGAAATGCGATCTTTCTCTGTAACTATTATTACTCTGCCAGTGGTTGTCATACGGGTGGTGTCTGTTTTGGTCACGATTTGCGTTGTAAGAACAGACTTGTCGTGTCCAGTTATTGTTTCTGTTGTCACGGAATTGTGACGGATGTGACCTGTAGTGATTGTTTTCCTGTTTTCGCATCCTGCGACTGTCTGTGTCAATTTCTAATTCTTGTAAGAGTCCCTGAAAAGCTTCAATGTCATCTTTGCAACGTCCTGCCAAAATAATATTTCTTAAATGTTCAGGCAATTTTATTAAGCAAATGCGGATGAGTTCTGAGGGGCTGTATGGGTTTGAAAGATATTGATTCTTATGCAACATGTCTTCAAAATATGTGACAAGACTGGAAAATTCAGACTGTTCAAAGCGTTTCATCATCATGATGCTATGTTTTACTCGGTCTTGTGTAGCTTGAGACCAATATGCTGAGAGGAAGGCATGATAAAATTCTCCTTCACTGTGGCAATCGTGAATGACCGATCGCATTCTTACAGCTGGTTCATTCTCCAAGTAGCCACACATAAATTCTAACCTGTGCTCCAATGACCAGTTGGGAGGAAAACAATGAGAAAATTGATGAAGCCATGCTTGTGGATGAATGTCGTTGTCAGAATTCTTAAATGTTTTGAATTTACGAGTAGTAATGAACAGCTTATAGTCAAAATCATCATGTCGGCGAGTCACATGTCGGTCATTGTTAAGTAGTTTCGGCGGTTCCATCTCAAAATCCAATGCGCCTTGCCAATTTCTTTCATAATTTCCGAAGTGTCCTGTGTTCTTATTTTGTGGTTGTTCCGTATTTCTATGTCCCTCTTCCCGTACTGGAGCGCGAGTGTCCTCTGAAATACGTAATTCTTGTATTACCTGTGTCAGCTGATCTTGTACTTCCCGGATTTCGCTTTGGTGTTGCGTATTAATTTGATTCTGATTTTGTTTGAATTTCCTAATTTGTTCGCACTCTTCTGTGTCAGTGATGGCTACAGGTCTTATGTCATTCAGATCATCATCTACCTTTGTAGATAAGTTAGTGACCTGATCCGAAAGTTCGGCTACTTTCTCCGATAGTGAACACATTTCCTCAGTGTGTTTTTCTGAACCAAGTTTCAGAGTGTCCATTTGTGTTTAAATCGAATCTACTGTGTGCTTTAAGTTTTCCTGAGTTTTTGCAAGTTGCGTAACCGAATCGGTAGATGCAACTGAGTCAATTTTAGCCCACAAGGTCTCATGATTTTCATGAACAATGGTTTGCAGTTCTTTTATGGCTGCTTCGTGATTCTGTAATGCATTTTCATGCCGCGAAAAAATAGGTTGAAAATGCTCACAAATTTGTGTTTTTACGTTATTACAGACTTTTTGACATTTCGATTCAATGTTATGTAACTCAGTAGTTAAATCTTCACGTGTTTGTTCAAGTGTGGTGTCTAACTTCCGAAGATTTTGTTCCATTGTGTCTAACTTTTGAAGATTCTGTTCCATTGTGTCTAACTTTTGAAGATTTTGTCCCATTTGTTGCATTAATTGTAATAACAATGCATAACTGCGCAACGCTACGCGCTGTTCACATCCAGCTGCCGCTGCCCAACACTACAATGGCAGACAACAATGCAAACTAGCCACAGACTGCACACAGCACAGCCAGTGATTTTCATATAGAGCGCTACGTAACGTTGCCAATAAGAAAACATAAACAGCCTACTTACATAAAGAAAACATAAACAGCCTACTTACAGTCCGATTGGCTGACATTGCCTAGAGAGTAGCAATGTGCCGAAATTTCGATGCAGTTTGATGGTAGGCCTTTGCGATTGGAAGAGATAGTTTCCACAAAATGAAAGGAACACTTGTATTGGGTGGAAGAAGCCGTGACGCGCAGCATGAGAGCACCCAGGTGGGGGACAGTTTTGCTACGAGAGAGACAAGACCGAAAATTTCGGGGACTTTCATCTGAACGAGCGTTAAGTGGAGAACAGGGCGCATCACACTCTGAAGAATTTTGTGTGAACACTGCGTTCACTTCGGCAAATGGAGAAAAACCAAGGTTAGTTAGACGGCCTGAGATGGCGGAAGGACGGAGGTCATCGAATATAGGGCAAACTGAAGATCTTGACAGGATAGAAACTGACGTACAACAAAAAGTATCGAGCACAAGTCACGATACCGAACTAAATGACAATGCAGGTGTAATGGTGGCAGTTTTGCGATTGGTACCACAGCCTGAGACCACACAAAACGGAACAAATGACGGATCTAGTGGGTCAGCAATAGAATCAGAGAACTAGCAACTTCGGTACGTTGAACCAAATGTTGTAATTCTGAATCAAACGGGACAGTTTTCTACGGAAAGAATGTGTGTAAGTGCCTCAGCACTATGCACAGAAGTCGGTTAGACGTCACGTGAATGACGCGAACGGCAAAATTCACACCAATTAATGACAGGTGACGAGGACGAAGCGTCTGATAGCGTGTTCGCAATATTGAAGCAACTCACTAATGTTGTCAAGCAAACAAATGAAGGGTTAGCAGACTTAAAAACCGAAACGTCGAATTTAAAAACAGAAACAAATGCACGGTTAACAGACTTAAACACAGAAACAAATGCAGGTCTATCGGCTACAAATGCTGCTTTAAATGGTATCAAATTTAAAACCAATGCTGGGTTCGAAAATTCCGCAAATATCAGCAAAAGTTGCGAACAGAAGTTAATGAACAATTTATTGAAAACCGGAAAGAGGCGTGAGACTCGCACGAACTAATTCAGTCACTAATGGGGGACCAGAAAAAGATGCGTTCTGATATTGACCAGGTGGAGGATGCATTGTCTAATATCAACCAAAGAGTTGATAATTCAGCACGTAAGGCGTCTGGTAAGGCGCAACAAATCGTGGAAAGAGTCAATGTCAAATAACGTGTCACGAGAGCCGCATTAAAAAGATTCGATACACCCATTGTAAACATCGTTCCTGAAAATCAGCGACAGTATGAACAGCTTCGTACAGAAAGCAGTAGTGAGGCGACGGAGTCGGTAGTATCATCCGACATAGTGGTGTAAAAAAATCCAGAGGTAACCAAGTCAGTTATGCAGTCTTCCGTGGCGGTTGCGGAAACACAAAAACGACATGAAATTCCACTTGTATGACTACAAAAAGTTGTGTCAGTATTTTCCGATCCGAAACAAAAGCAAACGGGAGGAGTAGAGACAGGTGAGCGAAGCAGGCAATGTGCGTTCACAGCAGACAATGGTGCGAGAAGTAACTGCGCGCGTACCAACAGAGCGGCTACCGACCGTCCGAACGTACGCGAATGATGCGATAACAGAGCAATTTACGGCGACGTAGGTACCAAATCCTCAATTTACGACTTATAGTACAACAGGCCATATACCGCATGTCAATATAAATAAAGTACAAAGACAAAACACTGATCCAGTAACGGGAAATTTAATCGTATCTGTCAGTCCGATACACAGGGAACGATACGATTTAGATAATTGCACACCACTGCGTAGATGGGACTAAAATATGTCATCTCAGGATCCAATGTGGTAGGACGAATAAAGGAAAATATGACGCACTTGAAAGAAACGGAAAATGTTGTGAAAACACGAAAATTCGGGAGAAAAGAAGACAGTTAGAGTTTTTGAAGAAATGACGATAAAGAATCAGTGTTTAGAAAATGCATACAGTGATGGGGAACTGATACGTATGTGCACTATGAAGTTACCTTTGCGGTATCAGCAATCGTTGGTTGGCAGAGCAGGAGATAATATACAGGCATTTAAAGGGATGTTCAGAGAACTTGAATTCATCTTCAATGAAGATGACACGAAGATACAACGTGTAGTGAGAGTAACCATTCGTAGGGGGATAATAGCAACCGACTGGCATTCAATGATGCTTACAATGGCAATAATAATGTTGGGAAAGGTAATCGTTTTGGAATGAATAGTAATCGCCCATGGGATAATAATAGCTTTGGTTCTGGCAACTCGCAGAAGTCAAACAATAACTATGGTTTTAGTGAGCCGCGGAATTGCAATAATGACTTTGGTCCCAGAAACTACAACGGTAATAATAATTCGCGATATGATTACTGCAGAAACGAAGCAGGAAGGTTTAGAGGTTTTCTACCACAAAACCCAAGTTATTAGGGTGGAACTGGAATGCCTAGAATGCAGAAAGTTTGAGAGAATCAGACTTCAGCAGGACAACACAAGCGAAATGAATCGGTACAGGAAGTCGAGTTAAGGCCACCTAACCCTGGTTAAAGACGGAATTAACGAGATGAACGGTACGAAGACCAGTCACAAGTGATTCAGTCGCCAAATGAAGTTGATTCTCTAATTAAATATGTAAATAGAGTTAGCTTTGATCAGAAAGATTCTGAAGTAGGTTTACGGGGTGATCAGATACAAACACCGCATGCTGGGAGACAATTGACTGGGGATCGACCGATGATGAAGAAAATAGTTGTTAACAGTTAATATAATCAGTTGTACAAAAACTGATGATGACCAAATGGTGATTTTTTTTTCCTTTATTGGGTTTCGATTCCCCCTAAAGGGGGCGGGCTGGCAGCTGCTTATTACGCCGCTCTTCAGCCTACAGAATTTGTTTTAAAAAGGTGAAGATAATAAAAAATAATAACAGTTGGCAATAAAATCGGTGACTTAAAGGTAAAAATGGCAGAAAATTCTGGAGCGTAAAACATAAAACACAGGGTTGATGAAGCTAATAAAACACACAGGAAGCAGAAAAACAATAGACAGACAATTAAAAAAAACAGGGCGACAGACTGGGTTCTGTTCGCAAGAGATATAAGAAGCACACCCAGCGACAGCATGATTTCTGTTCGCAACACTGTGGAAGGACGCACAGCACCGAACACTCACTTAAAAACTGCGCTAAAAGTTGGCACAAATACGACATACCACACCCGAGAGCAGGTGGGGGGAAACTGGTAAGATGACGGGAAAAAGGGGAGGGGGGAAGGAGAGGAAAAGTGAAGGGGGAGGGGGGAAAGGAGCCAATGGAAGAGGAGGATCCATAAGAGGGGTAGGGGGTGCTGAGCAGACGGGCCAGGGATTGGGGAAGGCAGAGGAGGGGAGCACAAAGGGACTCGGGGGGGGGGGGGAGAGAGAAAGGAGATGATAGGCGGGGAGAAAACACAGGATGGAAGGGGGGAGGAAGAGGGAGCCCAGGGAAAGGACGGAGGAAAGGAGGGGGGTTTGAGGATCAGAGTTGATAGGAAGGATAAATGGAGGGAGGGAGGGCATCATCTGGGAGGGGGAGCTGATGGAAGCCACCTTGGGAAAGGAGATGTAGGGTGTAGAGATGGAGGGTAGGGGGGACACAACGGTGAAGACGTGGCAGCGGGCGGGGATGGGAGAGGAGAGGAACAACTAGGGGGTGAGGGTGTTCAAGACGGCGGGAGGTGTAGAGGATGCGGATATGTTCAAGGAATAGGAGCAGATGGGGGAAAGGAATGAGATCATAGAGGATCCACATGGGGGACGGGAGGCATATACGGAAGGCGAGGCGGAGTGCATGACGCTCAAGGATTTGGAGGGACTTATAGAATTTGGGGGGGGGGGCAGATATCCAGGCAGAACTGGCATAACAGAGGATGGGACGGATTAAGGATTTGTAGGTGTGGAGGATGGTAGAGGGGTGCAACCCCCACGTCCGGCCAGAGAGGAGTTTGAGGAGTCGGAGGCGGTTGTGGGCTTTGGATTGGATGGAGCGGAGATGAGGGATCCAGGTGAGGTGACGGTCAATGGTGAGGCCAAGGTAGGTGAGGGTGGGGTGAGGCAGACAGGACGTGCGCAGACAGTAAGGGAGAAATCCAGGAGCCGGAAGGAGCGAGTGGTACTACCTACAATGATTGCCTGGGTCTTGGAACGATTGAGTTTCAGGAGCCACTGGTTGCATCATGCAGCAAAAAGGTCAAGGTGATTCTGGAGAAGGCGTTGGGTTGGAGGGTAGGAGCGAGGGCGAGGAATGCGGTGTCATCAGCATATTGCAAGAGGTGTACTGGAGGGAGAGGGGGGCTGGGGCATATCTGCTGTGTACAGGAGGTAGAGGAGAGGGGAGAGGACAGAGCCCTGGGGCACACCTGCAGAGGGGTAGAAGGTGTGGGAATTGGCATTATGGATGGTAACATAGGAGGGGCGGTGGGAGAGGAAGGAGGCCATCAGACGGATGTAGTTGATAGGAAGGGCGAAGGTTTGGAGTTTAAACAGGAGACCGGGATGCCAGACACGGTCGTAGGCCTTTTCGAGGTCAAGTGAGACAAAAATGGCGGAGCGACGGGAGTTAAGCTGGAGGGAGAGGAGATGAGTGAGGTGGAGGAGTTGGTCATCAGCAGAGAAGGAAGGTCGAAAGCACAATGGGTGTTTGGGAGGAGGTGGTTTTGGTGGAGGTGGAGATGGATGCGCCGGGAAAGGATGGATTCCAAGAGTTTGCTGAACACCGATGTGAGACAGATAGGACGATAGGAAGAGGCATCAGATGGAGGCTTGTTGGGTTTGGAGAACATCAGGATACGGGAGGTTTTCCACAGGTCGGGATAGAAGCCAGTGGGAAGGATGACATTGTAGAGGGTGGCAAGGAGGGAAAGGAAAGGGGGAGGGCAGTGTTTGAGGTGGCGGTAGGTAACGCAGTCGTGGCCGGGAGGAGTGTTGCGTTTAGTGCGGAGTGTGAGGCTGATGTCCTGTGTTGTGATGGGAGTGTTAAGTGCAGATGGTGGGGTGTGGCCCAAGTACTGGAAGCTAGGAGCAAGGGGAGGAACAGAGGTATTCGTACGGTCTATGACATCAGGGAAGAGGGAATAATCAAAGTGGGGATCATCTGGGATGGAAAAAACATCAGAGAGGTGGGAGGCAAAGTGGTTGGCCTTACTGAGGTTGTCAGGAAAGGGGCGGTCGTTAAGGAGAAGAAGGTACTGGGGGGTGGGGCGGTTCCCAGTAAGGCGGTGGAAAGCAGACCAATACTTGGAAGAGTTTATGGGGAGCGTGGTGTTGAGTTGTTTACATGTCTGGCGCCAGGCACGGCATTTCTTCGCAATAAGCAGGTTGCGGATGTGTCGTTGTAATTGCCGGTGGCGGGTAAGTGTATCCTGGTCACGAGTGCGGAGAAAAGAGCGGTAGAGGCGGCGGGACTCTCGAAGGAGAAGGACGGCCTGTGGAGGCAGGGCGGGGCGGTGAGGGTGGATGGCTTTGGTGGGGATATGGGTGGCGACGGCGTCAGACAAGATCTGGTGCAGGAAGGCAGCAGTGCGAGAGATGTCATCAGGAGATTGGAGGGTAAGGTCGTGGCCGTCAACCTGGGTGTGAATGGAGTCCTGGTAGGCATCCCAGTTGACACGGGAGTAATCATGGACAAGTTTAGGAGGGACGTCAGGGCGAGGAGCGTTGCGGGGATGGCGACCATTAGAGATAGTGAGGAGAACAGGAGCATGGTCACTGCCAATGAGGTCAAGTACATCTGCGGTGATGCGCCCAAGGAGCTCGGGAGAGGCAAGGACCACATCAGGAGTGGTGTTGGATTCGGGTCGGGTGTACCAAATGGTGATGGATGTAGTTCATTTATACGAAACCGAGAGAGAAATGGTACGCCTAGAGCATAATGCACCTTTGGCAACACCAGTATTGATACCCAGGTCAGATGAGATACCGGGTGATCAAAAAGTCAGTATAAATTTGAAAACTTAATAAACCACGGAATAATGTAGATAGAGAGGTAAAAATTGACACACATGCTTGGAATGACACGGGGTTTTATTAGAACAAAAAAAAGTTCACGAAATGTCCGATAGATGGCGCTGGACAGCAATATGTGACGGGTGAGAGGTACGCCAATATGTTACAGAATCGCGTCATCCCCAGCCTGGCTGATAAACACCTGCTGGAACGTACGATGTTTATGCAGGATGGCGCTCCACCCCCTAGACACGTGAAAGATCTCTTGCGCGCGTCGTTTGATGATGATCGTGTGCTCAGCCGCCACTTTCGTCATGCTTGGCCTCCCAGATCCCCAGACTTCAGTCCATGCGATTATTGGCTTTGGGGTTACCTGAAGTCGCAAGTGTATCGTGATCGACCGATATCTCTAGGGATGCTGAAAGACAACATCCGACGCCAATGCTTCACCATATCTCCGGACATGCTTTACAGTGCTGTTCACAACATTATTCTACGACTACAGCTATTGTTCAGGAATGATGGTGGACATAGTGAGCATTTCCTGTAAAGAACATCATCTTTGCTTTGTCTTACTTTGTTATGCTAATTATTGATATTCTGATCAGATGAAGCGCCATCTGTCGGACATTTTTTGAACTTTTGCATTTTTTTTTGGTTATAATAAAACCCCATGTCATTGCAAGCATGTGTGTCAATTTGCATCTCTCTATCTACATTATTCCGTGATTTATTCAGTTTTCAAATTTATACTGACTTTTTGATCACCCGGTATATAGGACAGGAACGTATGAAGAAGAAATACAGGCGTTTGATTAAGATTATGGGCAAATAACTTCATCCCAGAACATTCAGATGACAGGTGTTTAAAGTACTGAGGGGAATAAAGTAACCGCAAAAAACTAATGGGAAATGCAGGCCCAACACATTGACAGGTTAAAATACGACTTGATAGAGGAGGCATTATTGCATGAGAATGAAACTAAAGCTCCTCATGAGGTGCAATCGATTGTCCGGGTTGAGGTAGGTGGCGCGCTTATAGACACCAACCTTGATACGGGAAGCGATTTGGGAGGAACTTTTTGAGAAATGTAACGCTGAACAGGCGCTACCACTGTTACGGACGAAACGTGTTAAAATCAAAGGACCGATCATGGGTGCGTCCGCGGTGGTTACTAAGCAAACGCGTGTAACTTTTTCATGTCAGGGGCATGAAATAGAAGCGAACATGGTAATTGTGCCGAAACATTCTGTACCAATAATCAATGGAGCCGATTTAGTTGTCGAAATCGTGTTCACTCAATATGAACGAAGGGTATATGATGCTCGGGAAGGTACATCTTACTTTTGAAGAAAAACTCAGACATGAAGAGATGACAGGTGCTTACAAACAACTGACTATGCAAATGGATCTGTATCAATCGGAGGAGGGACATCCACGCTATAGGTAGGCGAGAGAAACAATATCTTCAGAGGACGAAGTAATGGTGGAAATTCATCAAGAAATAGATAATAAGTTGCAACAAGTAAGGGATATTTCAGATACAGACAAAGCCGAATTAGAAGGAGTGTTACGGAAAAATGCCGAGGTGTTTCTACCAAAACTCGGTGCCATTAAAAATTTTCAATACGAATTCCAGGTTAAAGATCACAAGCCATTCAGAGTACCGCCTTACACCATTTCTGAGTCCGATCGCCCAGAAAAATTGGAAGAGTTTTTACAAAAGTTCTTTGGGGTTAAGATTATCTCTTCCCTTGATTTGAGGGCTAGTATTTGGCAAATAGAACTAACACCTGAATAAATATGTTTGTGAATGGGATTATTCTTGTGAAGTAATGAAAAGGGTATGGTTAAGTATAACATAAATAAATAAATTATTGTAAGAAATGAAACTTTCTTAAATTATAATTGACATGGAGAAAAACGGTTGAGACTAGACCATAAGTATTGAAAAGGGGGAGGATAATGTTAAATGAAGGTTTCCTCAACTTCAGTACATCTCCATCAACATTTAACATAAGTCTTAAAGTCAAAAGAGATCAGTCTCAAATTCAAAAATTGTGAGTGGCACAAATTTACAGAAAAGCTCTGATTTGTTTGAATTTAAAATTAAAACAAAGACAGCCATAAAATAGAAAAAAGACTTCAGACTAATTAAATAATTGTATTAAATCAGTAACTTAGAAACAAAATTTTAAGTTTTGGGAAAACATTGCTTTAGTGCACATGTCAATAGCACAAAAGAAATCAATTGCACTGCAAAATAGCGATAAGGAGACTAACAGAACCGTTACGCCGTATTAAAATAGAAATTTGGTCAATAAAAATATGTCAATTCCTACAAGCAGTTGAGAACAATTTTGCATTGACTTCAATCAAATTTATCAACCATTGATTAACCCAGTGCAAAACTGCAGATGGAAGGAGGGGGATTTGTAAGGTGGCAGATTAAATGAATGTCAAGTTTGCACCATCCATGAAAGATTTTATACATCATAACAAGAAGGTGAATATGTCACCTGACATACTTTGGCGAAAATGAGCAGATTTGCCTATTAAAATGTACAGTATGCAATGCAAAGGGACGACACTCAGTCGACATCAATAGCACACTGAACCTAAAGTCTGCGTGTCAATGAGCAAGGGAAGAATAAAGCTGCTGAAGGAAACGTTTTAGTTTGGGAGCAGATGCAAGTTGTGACGTCACGGCCCGAGTACAACGGAACGCTTTTAAAGCGACCCGTGGCGATGAACAACGAATGCGCTGGGTGACTCGTTGAAGAGGGCAGGTGGTGGGCCAGCAGCATGGTATGGAGAGAATCTTTGGAAAACTACGTTGGGGAATTTCCAAATGGACACAAACAGACCAGCACACCAGCGACACAGTCGATCACGTGAGCTGCACGTGGTACGCTTATGATGTACGTGTGTAACTTTTAGGTGTCGGGAGTGAGCACAAGATGTCAGATTGGCTGACATGAACAAGGAAGGAGTAAAGTGCCAAAATTTCGACGCAGTTTGATGGTAGGCCCTTTGCGATTTGAAGAGATGGTTTCCACAAAATGAAAGGAACGCTTGTATTGGTTGGAAAAAGCTGTGACGTGGAGCATGAAAGCCCCAGGTGGGGGACAGTTTTGCTACGAGAGAGACAAGACCGTAAATTTTGGGGACTCTCATCTGAACCAGCGTCAAGTGCAGAACAGGGTGCATCACGCTCTGTAGAACGCAAAGGAAGAATTTTGTGCAAACGATGCGTTCACTTCAGCTGACATTCAGTTGCATATTATCTGTAGCGTCGTTGAGCTCCAACAGCGGAGAAACGAAAGAGCCATGTAGTTAATTGTCCTTGCGAGAACTGAGAGGGCATTGTGATATGCATGCTGCACCATCCATGCAAATGTATATAAACATATTTCAAGACTAGCGACGAGTGCTTGTTTTCTCACCTAATGAGATACATAGGACAGTTTATGCTGATAAAATCAGCAATGATTTTGATTAGCTTTTATAGGACTTTCAGAGGACGAGAGCAGCCATGCAGCCAACAGCTCATCGCAGCTAAGTTCAATACCGCTAGCAGAGGCGTAAACTTGTTGGTTCACCAGCTTGTGTCCACTGTGAACTCGAGCAACATTGGGTAGTCTTTTGCTCAGCTTGTCACAAAACAAACCATCCCCCGTAGACTTGATTGTCATCCTAAATAGTACCGAAGTTAGAACCGGAATCAGATGATTTGTAGTAATATTGGCCAACTTCACGATGCAGTAGTAAGAATAATTCTATAGACAACCTTCTGGTTAAAATTTGATATTGTTGTGTTCAGAGTTATTTCGATTAAACAGGACGAAATGCGTTTGTTATCTTGACAATTGTCCGAACATTGTCATGTTATAACCTATTCGTATACTTCTTTGACAATAATTTTGAATTAAAAACAATTTGTGTACAGCTAAACAGCTAAACACCGTTGTGCTCTGTCATAGAATAAGGGTCCACTCCTTACCCCAGTCTTTTATTCTATAGAAGCTAACGCTCTCACAGGGTGTTTTTACTGATGTCTGACGATAGAGAAAATTAGTGGAGTGTTAGAGCTTCGTCACCCGATCGCGCCGAAAGCACCATATCGTCCGCATGCACTTGACAGATGAAGACATGACCTCTCAACGCAATTTCCGTCAACTAGCACCGCAGAGAATGTAACAGTGGCTAAGGGGCGATGGCATAAACAATCATTGATAGTGGGCATCTCTGCCGAATCGATCAGGAGATGGTAATTGAGCCTGCTGTGTGTCCATTCATTATCACTTGTGACGTAGTACCTTGGAGTAGACGCATGGCAACATGAGATTAAGGCCGTGGGGAGGGGAGGGGGACGAGATCATCCGTCGCAACACCGTTTCCACGTAGTCTTGATTCACCCTATCAGGGATCAGGTCGAAGTCCACCGACACCAAAGCTCCACTCAAGCGACAGGCATCTGCCAGGGCGACGATGTCCCTATAATCTCCGAGAGTGCCGTCTGTATATTAACGCTACCATCCATGCTCATTGGTCCCAAGGAATCAATTCGGGGCAGGGCACACCGAATGCTAGAGTTTAAAATTCTGATAAAGAGTTTGAAGTCACTGTTAAGTCTTTTGAGGAGGCGACGATGTTCGACGTCTCTGCCACCCGACAGGCTGGGGATCGCTAGGAGGCCTTCGACGAATTTAGGTGCTGTGGGGACGCCGGGGATCATCAGTTTCTTGTAGATCGTTACTCAGAAAGGAGCCATAAGGTAGTTGAAAACGAGCTGGAACTCTAGCGGGAAGCCATCTGAGCCCAGTGATTTCTTGGCAGCCGCTTTTAGAAGAGCGTTTTCAGTGTCATCGGTCGTGATGGGGCAGCCCCTCCATCGTGGACACCAGTCAGCTAATGGAGAGCGTCGTCCGTTTCTGAGGCGTCATGATTCTCCGCATCATAGAACCGCTGGTAGTGTTCCGCACCATTAGGCTGCCAGAGAATGCTACACAGTCAGGTCCAAATTTCTATATGTCATCAACTATGTGTTTACAACATGCACTCGCACATTCATTACGTATATTCCCGCACATGGGAGACCTTTTAACTGAAAGTCGCTTGCTCGATGTCGGCGAATAAATACAATAATGTAGTGCTTGTGTGGTTAAGAAGAACAATGCAATGTTCCTTCGGACATACCCGCATGTTTAAAGGAATATTCCATCATTCTTCTTAATAACACAGACACTACAATATAGTATTTATTCGCCGACACCGAGCAAGCGACTTTCAGTTAAAATTTCTTACTTGTATGAGAATAAAAAAATGAATGTACGAGTGCATGTTGTAAACACGTGGTTGACGACATGTGAAACTTTGGGTCTCGCCGTGGAGCGTGCTCTGGTAACCGAATGGTAAGGCGATTGCTCGCGATAGGAGCGAAATCCTGGTTCGAGGCCCGGTCTGGCACAAATTTTCATTGTCACCATTGCATTATATATGTGAAAAGATTTTAAACGCCACTACCAACTTTGTTGACTACTACATTACTGGTTTAGCGGCCTACACGGATGTGTACACAGACATTAAAGTTACTTTACATGATCGTTGTGATCATCCTGTCGAGACTGAGAAAGATAACCTAGTAAAGGGTGGTGTTACTTAGTATACTGGTCTGTTGTTCACATGGACGGCCGCGGTGGCCAAGCGGTTCTAGGCGCTTCAGTCCGGAACCGCGCGACTGCTACGGTCGCAGGTTCGAATCCTGCCTCTGGCATGGATGTGTGTGAGGTCCTTAGGTTAGTTAGGTTTAAGTCGTTCTAAGTTCTAGGGGACTGATGCCCTCAGATGTTAAGTTCCATAGTACTCAGAGCCATTTTTTGTTGTTCACATGAAAATTTTGATAAAACAATCGCTGAATTTGCTGCGTACTGAGGCATCGCTGTTTCCATGCCTCTATTGGACTTCTTCACCACTGCATAGCGAGGTTCTCACTCTGCAGCGGAGTGATTTCTCTGGTATTAAACTTCAGCAGATTAAAACTGTGTGTCGGACAGAGACTCGAACGCGGGACCTTTGCCCTTCGCGAGCAAGTACTCTACCGTCTGAGCTACCCAAGCACGACTCCGGCTCCTGTCCTTACTGAAGTGTTGGCAGAAGTGCCAACACCTTGTAGTTAGAGGAGGCCGAAAGGCACGCGCTTAAACTCACGCAGGCTGGCGTGAGGTCTGAAACAGGATACGTAATGAATGCTATAAAGAGAAGTACGTAGCTTCTGGAATACATAACTTTAATCCACATTTGTAGAACATCGCTCTTGATGATACATTAATAGAATCTCAATACACACTCCTGGAAATTGAAATAAGAACACCGTGCATTCATTGTCCCAGGAAGGGGAAACTTTATTGACACATTCCTGGGGTCAGATACATCACATGATCACACTGACAGAACCACAGGCACATAGACACAGGCAACAGAGCATGCACAATGTCGGCACTAGTACAGTGTATATCCACCTTTCGCAGCAATGCAGGCTGCTATTCTCCCATGGAGACGATCGTAGAGATGCTGGATGTAGTCCTGTGGAACGGCTTGCCATGCCATTTCCACCTGGCGCCTCAGATGGACCAGCGTTCGTGCTGGACGTGCAGACCGCGTGAGACGACGCTTCATCCAGTCCCAAACATGCTCAATGGGGGACAGATCCGGAGATCTTGCTGGCCAGGGTAGTTGACTTACACCTTCCAGAGCACGTTGGGTGGCACGGGATACATGCGGACGTGCATTGTCCTGTTGGAACAGCAAGTTCCCTTGCCGGTCTAAGAATGGTAGAACGATGGGTTCGATGACGGTTTGGATGTACCGTGCACTATTCAGTGTCCCCTCGACGATCACCAGTGGTGTACGGCCAGTGTAGGAGATCGCTCCCCACACCATGATGCCGGGTGTTGGCCCTGTGTGCCTCGGTCGTATGCAGTCCTGATTGTGGCGCTCACCTGCACGGCGCCAAACACGCATACGACCATCATTGGCACCAAGGCAGAAGCGACTCTCATCGCTGAAGACGACACGTCTCCATTCGTCCCTCCATTCACGCCTGTCGCGACACCACTGGAGGCGGGCTGCACGATGTTGGGGCGTGAGCGGAAGACGGCCTAACGGTGTGCGGGACCGTAGCCCAGCTTCATGGAGACGGTTGCGAATGGTCCTCGCCGATACCCCAGGAGCAACAGTGTCCCTAATTTGCTGGGAAGTGGCGGTGCGGTACCCTACGGCACTGCGTAGGATCCTACGGTCTTGGCGTGCATCCGTGCGTCGCTGCGGTCCGGTCCCAGGTCGACGGGCACGTGCACCTTCCGCCGACCACTGGCGACAACATCGATGTACTGTGGAGACCTCACGCCCCACGTGTTGAGCAATTCGGCGGTACGTCCACCCGGCCTCCCGCATGCCCACTATACGCCCTCGCTCAAAGTCCGTCAACTGCACATACGGTTCACGTCCACGCTGTCGCGGCATGCTACCAGTGTTAAAGACTGCGATGGAGCTCCGTATGCCACGGCAAACTGGCTGACACTGACGGCGGCGGTGCACAAATGCTGCGCAGCTAGCGCCATTCGACGGCCAACACCGCGGTTCCTGGTGTGTCCGCTGTGCCGTGCGTGTGATCATTGCTTGTACAGCCCTCTCGCAGTGTCCGGAGCAAGTATGGTGGGTCTGACACACCGGTGTCAATGTGTTCTTTTTTCCATTTACAGGAGTGTATATTGAATACGGCGCCTTGCTAGGTCGTAGCAAATGTAGCTGAAGGCTATGCTAACTATCGTCTCGGCAAAAGAGAGCGTAATTCTCAGTGAACCACGGCTAGCAACGTCGGCTGTACAACTGGGGCGAGTGCTAGTCAGTGTCTCTCTAGACCTGCAGTGTGGTGGCGCTCGGTCTGCAATTACTGACAGTGGCGACACACGGGTCCGTCGTATACTAGCGGACCGCGGCCGATTTAAAAGCTACCACCTAGCAAGTGTGGTGTCTGGCGGTGACACCACATTCCTCCCCCGCAAATCGGCGGACGGTTGTGTTATAAGGCTTCCGCCCGCCGTGGGGAGGACCCCATGTTGACGTATGCGACGAGGTGGGGAGCCTAACAACAGGCGAGGCTGTGCCACCCGCACCCGGCCATTCGGTCCGAGGGGAGCTAGGAAACGGCTGAAAACCTAGTCCAGGGTGCACGCCAACATGAGGTGTATGCGCCCGTAGATAGGCAGGAGGGGCCGAAGGGTCGACCTCCATCGAGTCGGAGCACCCGACTGGCGAAGACGACAGATGGTCCGGAGCGGGCAAGAGTTCCTTGGCGGAGGACAGCTGGTCACGGGAAAATATCGGCAGCGCGTGACCCAGGGAGGCGCCCGGCGGTTGCAGCGACGCGTCCACTGCGGGCGTCGCCGGCGGGAGAACAGGCGGCGGCGGCGGCTGCGGCGGCGGCGCGACGTCATGGGGCAAAATGGAAGGCAGCGTCGGTAACACCTGGGGATGAGGCGAGCCAGTAGATGGGTCCCCAGGGCGCTGACCAGACGGCACCGTCGCTGAAAGCAGACGGGGAGCGGCAGAACCCAGGCGACGACAGAGGCGCAGCTGATGAAGATGCCGACGCACCTCACCAGAGGCCCCCAAAACCAGATACATAGCGCGGCCGAGGCAGCGAAGAATGCGCCCTGCGAGCCAACGCCGTGAACCGCGATAGTTGCTATAGTAGACAACGTCGCCTGGGGCAAAAGCAGGTGTCTGCCGCTGCACAGGAACCTGATGCGGCTGACGCAACAAAGACATCACGGTTCGATGAGGACGACCATGGAGCAACTCAGCCGGCGAGCTACCATCGCAGGGCTGAGAGCGATACGAGGACAAAAAGAGCAATAACGCGTCCTACCGAGAATGCGACTCTTTCAACTTCTGTGACTTGAAAGTCCGGACCAATCGTTCAGCGGCACCGTTTGACTGAGGCGAAAACGGCGCGGACGTCAGATGTTGAATACCATTGGCCTTGCAGAAAGACTGAAATTCTGCGGACATGAATTGTGGGCCATTGTCGGAAACAATAGTCTGTGGTAGACCTTCAATGCAAAAGATAGCGGACAACGCTTGGATTGTGGCAGAAGACGTCGTGGAAGACATCCGGACGACAAAAGGAAAATTACTGAATGAATCGACAACAACCAACCATCGAGCATTCCAGAATGGACCAGCAAAATCGATGTGTAAGCGTTGCCAAGGGGAAGTGGCTTTTGGCCATGCAAAGAATTTCCGCGGTGGCGCGGATTGTTGGTCGGCACACGCCATGCAAGAAGAGCACATATTCGTAATCGCAGCATCGATTCCGAACCAAGTACAGTGCCGACGAGCAAGTTGTTTCGTTCGCACTATACCCCAATGGCCTTGGTGTAGAAGCTTTAAGACAGAGGACTGTAACGAACGTGGGACCACGACCCTGGACTTATCATTATCAGAACGCAACAACAAAACACCACGTCGAACAAAAAGTCTCTCCTTGTGAGCAAAAAATCGGCGAACCAACGGATCCTCGATCCGTGACTTTGACAAGGGCCATTGCGTAGCAACAAAACGCGGAACGGTAGCAAGGACAGGGTCAGCTGCTGTGGCTGTAGCTACACGATGAAAATAAATCGGAAACGATTCGACCACGTCATCGGTTTCCGCATCAATGAACATGCAAGCAAGTTCGGAAGAATCGAATGCTCTATCCTCAGCAACAGGCAAACGGGACAACGCATCGACGTTTCCGTACTTATCAGTGGACCGATACGAGGTATCGTAGCGGTACTGCGAGAGGAAAATAGACCAGCGAATGAATTTCTGCGCTGTACGCGGAGGTACAGGCTTGGACGGATGAAAAAGCGATGTCAAAGGTTTGTGTCTGTGATGATGTTAAAGTGACGACCATACAAGAAATCGTGAAACTTTGTAACACCAAACACGAGAGCCAAAACTTCTTTCTCTATCTGTGAATAATTTCTTTGCGCTGACGAGAGCAATTTGGACGCAAAGGCAATAGGGCGATCATGCGAACCATCTTTGTGCGCAAGCACAGCTCCGATCCCGAAATCCGATACATCTACCATCAACAAAAGGGGTTTCTGGGGATCGAAAGGCGTAACGCAAGTATTAGAAAGCAACGCCGATTTCAACTGGCGAAAGGCGCGTTCGCATTCCGTCGACCAGACGAACGGATCACCTTTACGGCGTAAGCGATGAAGCGGAGCTGAAATGGAAGAGGCATGGGGGATATAGCGATGGTAATAAGTTGTTTTACCCAGCACACTCTGTAGCTGCTTCAAATTCTGCGGCGAAGGCAAGTCTTGTATGGCTCGAAGGGGTTCTTGACTGGGAGGTATGCCTTGGGCATTGAGTACATGTCCCAAATATGGCAAATCAGGAGCAAAAAAACACACATTTGACTTCCGCAAGCGAAGACCATTTTGTCGCAAGACCTGAAATAATGTTCGGAGATTGTCTAAATGTTCTTCAGCCGTCTTTCCGGAGATCATAATATCGTCCAGATAGTTTGCTGCAGTAGGGACCGAAGCACAAACAGTTTGTAAATATTGCTGAAACAATGCAGGGGCGGATGCACACCCGAATTGCAGTCGTTTGAATCGGTACAAACCAAGATGCGTGTTAACCACCAATACGCGCTGGGATTCCTCGTCCACCGGTATGTGCAAGTACGCATCTGCTAGGTCCAACTTTCAAAAATATTTACCCGGGCACAGTTTGTCAAAAAGATCTTCCGAGCGGGGTAAAGGAAAAGTAGCAGTCACAAGTTGTGGATTCACTGTTGCCTTGAAGTCCACACAAAGTCTCAACTTTCCGGAAGGTTTTTGCAAAATTACTAATGGTGAGGCCCAGAGAGAAGCCTGCACACGTTCAGTTACACCTTGTGATTCCAATTCGTGTAATGTTCTTGCGACCTCAGTACGCAGTGCGTGGGGAACATTGCGCGCTCTGAAAAATTTCAGTTGCACGTAGACTTTCAGTTCCAAATGTGCTTCACAGTTCTTAGTGCAACCGAGGCCCGGTGCAAAAATGTCTGCAAATTCTTCACATAGACGAGAAACACTGGCTGAAGGCACAGTCTGGTTCACTGATAGGACCTGATTGACTATAGACAAGTTAAACAACTGAAATAAATCTAAACCAAACAAGTCACCGCAGAAGAAGAACGAAGGACGTAAAATGACACAAGTTTTGCTTGTCCCTTGTATGTTGCAAGAAGGCTGCACTGTCCTAACACAGGGATATGCTGTCCGGAATAACTATGTAACTTAACATGTGCGGCACGCAACGGAGGTGTGCCCATTTGGTTGTATGTCTCTTTATTGAGCAATGAAACTGCAGCTCCGGTATCGAGCTGGAATGGTATCACATTGCCATTAATTTCCAAGTCTACAAAAAGTCTATTGTCCTGCTGACGACAAGAGCGACTGTCTCGTGCAACATGAACTGTGTCTGGGACAGAAGCACTTGCGACTGACAGGATGTCCGTCGATGTCGACGCACACTTTTTGTGGGACGAACACAGTCACTGTTAGAGAGAGTGGCTCTGGGCGGAGTGGAATTAACTACATGAACTTCCATGGGCGAATGTTCATGAGCTCGAGTATTCGTGGTTTGATTCCAATTCCGGTGCGAAGCAAAGGGCCTGGAATGGTTGTGAGTGTCCGATCTGAGCTTTTTCTGGCAAACACTTTGAACATGACCCTTCTTATTACAGAAAAAGCAAATAGCTTGGCGTGACGGGCAATTCTCACGCGAATGTCTAGTTGCACACCACGGGCATGATTTTAGCACTGCATTTGCTTGCTTGCGTGGCACACGTGGCTGCGCGGACGTGCGCGAGGGCTGTTTACCATTCCGTGCAACTCGCCCGGCGGGCCAGTTAATGTGACACACAGCTGGCAAAGTTGCAAATGATTCCTGAGCAAAGTCAAGTGTGTCTTGCCGATCCAATATGTCTATCACTTGTTGAGGGGAGGGGTTGACTAGTTTCAAAATCTGTTCCCTTATGCGAACATCAGAAACGTTCTGTGCAATCGCATCATGCACCATAGTATCTGAATAAGGGAGTCCACATTCACACTCAAAAGCACAATCCCTTGTAAGGCCTTGCAAAGTTGCAACCCACTCCCAATTAGTCTGATCGGCCGTACGTTTTGTACGAAAGAAAGTATACCTTTTTGCAACTACATTGACTGATTCCTTGAAATAGGCATCTAAAGCAGACAAAATTTCTTCGTAGGACAGAGTTGCTACGTCGCATCGGGGAAACAATTTCACTATCACACTGTAGGTGGACACACCTACACAAGAAAGGAGATAAGGCTGCCGCTCATTACGTTGAATTCCGTAGGCGGCGAGATGGAATCCAAATTGGCGTGACCACTCCGTCCAGCATTCCACTTCCGCATGAAAATTACGGAAAGGTGGCGCAACTGCGTGTTGTGGCTGCGGTAGCGATGAAGCGGCGGCGGTCGCATCGTTTTGCATTGCACATTGACCCTGGATGAGCTGTCCAAGGGCATCCAATAAGGCCTGCGTCTGCTGATTCTGCAAGCCATAAAATTCGGACAGTACATCTGGAGAATGTGGCGAAGCCATGACAAGTCAATTAGTGCAGCAAGTATTAAGAACAAGACCCTTTTTTGCTCGTCGCCATATGAAGTGTTGGCAGAAGTGCCAACACCTTGTAGTTAGAGGAGGCCGAAAGGCACGCGCTTAAACTCACGCAGGCTGGCGTGAGGTCTGAAACAGGATACGTAATGAATGCTATAAAGAAAAGTACGTAGCTTCTGGAATACTTAACTTTAATCCACATTTGTAGAACATCGCTCTTGATGATACATTAATAGAATCTCAATATCTATTGAATACGGCGCCTTGCTAGGTCGTAGCAAATGTAGCTGAAGGCTATGCTAACTATCGTCTCGGCAAATGAGAGCGTAATTCTCAGTGAACCATGGCTAGCAACGTCGGCTGTACAACTGGGGCGAGTGCTAGTCAGTGTCTCTCTAGACCTGCAGTGTGGTGGCGCTCGGTCTGCAATTACTGACAGTGGCGACACGCGGGTCCGTCGTATAGTAGCGGACCGCGGCCGATTTAAAAGCTACCACCTAGCAAGTGTGGTGTCTGGCGGTGACACCACACAGCTTTACTTCTGTCAGTTCCTGTCTCCTACCTTCCAAACTTCACAGAAGTATTCCCACGAACCTGTAGCACTAGCACTTCTGGAAGAAAGGAGTACCTTCACCGTTGTTTAAAGTTACAACAGTGTCGTGAAATACGCTAACACAAAACAAACGGCGGTTCAAAACAATACTAGTTTCGATTGAAGTATCGATATGTCTATCTGGTATTGTCAGTAGCAACGCCTTCGGCATGTCTTGCTGTCGTATTACTGATGCTGGTTGGCGTTATATATTACAAAACGAGCGACTATGATAATTTTATAATACACATGACAGTATGCAGACTTTTTATTTTGAGAATTACGAAGATATTTCTGGGATCTAAACTCATATATAATTATAACGTATGTTTCTAGATTACTAAGTTGAAATTCACGAAGAAATCTGAAGTTCTGAACTCTGTCATTTTATTGAGGTTCTCTTTTTTCGACTTATGGCCATGGATGATTATTTCCATTTTTCCAAGATGTCCGTTCTCCAGATCTTTTCAAAAGTATACAGTACTTTGATGTCGTTATCTATAGCAACACTGTGTCCTGTTTCTTTTATACGTAATTCTAAAAATAAAAGTTTTTATGAATTTGCGAAATACGATGGTAATGTTAAGCTGAGAGTCAGTCTATGGCCTGTCTGAATAATCACCAGTGTTGAAGCTTTTGTACGATGTAGCAATCTATGAAATATGAGCTTTGCCAGCCGAGCCCTACGGGAATCGGTGGCCCATCCACATGTTTCGGGCGGAATTATTCCCTAATGAATACCGTTCCAATTTATCCGCGAACGCAGCTTTGTTATTTGGTTACGACGTCGGCTGAACTTTGGTGGGTGTTTGGAATACGATGTGCGAAACTCAAATACATGAACAAGCTACGGGAAATATGGAGAATGCTTGCAAGAAAAACTGATTTCCAATGTCCGAGTTCTATTTACGTTCATTCTAATAATTAACGGCCACGAGAAGAAAACATTAACTTTGCTTTCACTAAAGTATTCTAGATTAGCTATCTGATTGACAACTGGAATATAACTTTTTTCCACGACTGTTATGTTGTGATTACTCTGAGAACACACTGACCTCCGTGTAAGGGCTGTACTTCTGATTAACTTAAACGTGATTGATATCATAGTTAAAGACAGACACCAGAAAATGTATCTACTGGATAAATTAAGACGATGTTATGCAATTATTTACAGCAGGTATCACACCCATGACTGATTACAATTTTAAATCGTGCTGATGAGTATTAATTAACCCCTAGAGCTTGCGCGCTGTCGCGAAGACATTTATCATTCGCCTGTACATTGCAGTGTTGCCTCAAACCAGCAGAAAGAGAAAGTTAATGGTCCACGAGCAGCAATCTGTCTCACCCACTTTACAACAGACCCTCATGTTGGTGTAGTAAAAACGTAGAGTATGACGTCGTGGAAGTGGAAGTTTGAGGAAAAAAGCGATCTAATCAGATGTAGTGCATACATGTTTAGCTTGTTCTGACTGTTAGCAGAGCTGTAAATGAGTAAACATTAGATTACAGTTACGTTAGTTTTATAAAACTGACGTGTTGTAGGAGCTCTGTTTCATGACAAGCTAATAATTTGTTCTCAGCCCAGCAGCAGTGCTGTCAGGACAGCAACTGTATCAGAAATAAAATTACAAGACTAGTATTTATTTCCCTGACTGCAACATTTAATAATCTTGCAATACAACGCATATCGTAGATCTAAACTTAGGTAATCCCGAACTACATCGACAAATTTTTAGAGGAACTAAAAGCCTACACCTACAGCCATCAATTCCGAACTCTTTATTCCGCTACCGGTTTCGATATTACATAACATTTCAACATGCATCTTGTTAAAAGTATACTGTGTGAGATCCAATGGCGTGTAATCATTGCAGAAGCCACAATAAGATACTCGGTGTTCGCAGACCTCTGGTTTAGTCGAGATGATAACTCCATTCGTCCACCGAAAACTGTACATTATAGGAGTTCATAGAATCTGAGTCAGAGGCCTGAGTAGGTCGGTTTAATATATT